>NC_080054.1:9161675-9289175 GCF_026212465.1 Amaranthus tricolor
GATTGAACCTTGTAGGAAGTCGATTCGTGACCGGGAATTGAATAGGACGCTTGAGAGTTGATTATCTTGCTTAAGGTACGTACACGCAGCGAAGTTTGCATTTAGTCCGATGAATCATATATTAATGGTAAACAAAAGTAAAGTATGGTTATGAAGTACGAATAATGTTATCTTCCGAACAAATAATTTTGATACTTTGTTTTGATAAGCAGAGGTAGTATGACCTCACTAACCTTAAAGTGGATGTAGTATGACGTCAATTGGTGGAAATGAATTACTCGCGGTATATGGGGGCATTATGAGCCACCGCGGGGGTATGCATACTTAACCATAGGCACCGAAGTAAGGCGAGTGTCTATGGTAGAGACTTGCTTAGGGGTTAGCTTCCCCTAATGTAATGTATCACTTATGGAGATTGGAGTTGTACGGGCAGTATGGCTGGATAGTACAGCATTATGGCTGACTAACTCTTATATGAAATTGATTATTCTTTATTAGCGTGATCGAAGTGTATTTTCTGCAAACTGACAGCTATTAAATTAAATCTTTCTCTTGTTGTAATTAATTATTTTGGTATGCGACGTTTGCTGACGTGTACTTTTGGTCTTAACGATCCTGCGATGATGTCGTTTCCTATCTGGGCAATGACTAGCAGTAAGTTAAGTTGCAGGTCTGGGGAGTGAGGATTATCCCTTGGAAAAAAAAATCGTTAGGATACAGAAGTCTTGATAAGAACTTCTAATAAAGTTTAAAGAATATTTGGTTTTATGAGGCGATTTCGTTCTCGAGTTGTAATAAGTAGATTTAATTATTCGTTCTTATCCGCTGCTAAGAATTTCTTATATCTAGTAGTTCATAATAACACTAATAGAACTCAATCCACAAGCTTCCCTAAATTTCAAATCCATTTTATAATTGCCTTCTAACATCCTGGTTTGACTCGGACGATATTTACCTTGTTTTTAAAAGGTCATCTTCACTTTTCGTACGATCTGAGTTATTCCGAGATGTTACAAAAAACGTAGCAAATATTCTGGATCAGAAGGCACTCCGCGAGCCGCGGAGATTTAGGCGAGGCGCGGAATTGGGTCTGTCAGCCTTTAATTTTTTTCTTCACTTTTTTTTAATACTTATTTGCTGCGGTCCTTAGCATAAGCACAACAATTAATTGTGCTACTGAGTATTTGCTGCGGTCACGCCTTCAAACCGCAGCAATTAATTGTTTTTTTTTCTTATTCTTTTTCCTATTTATTGTTGTGTATATACAAAAACCGTAGCAAATTATACGTAGCATATACGTTTTTTTTTCCACTAGTGCCATTTTCTTTAGTAAAATACACATAAATCATCAAAATAATAAGAAACTAATAATATACAACTACATATATAAGTAAATTATTCACATTCAAATATACAACTACATATATACATAAGTAAATTATTCACATTCAATCTACCCTAAAAATCCTAATTAATTAAAATTATTCACATTCAAATATTCAAGTACATACATAAGTAAATTATTCACATTCAAATATAATATACATACCTTGGTAATGAGATATGATAATTTTGTTTCTAGAATAAGATTATGTAACCTACAATGAAAAACAATATCAAAATAAGTATAAAAAAAGACCGAATCCTTATTAAAACACGATGAAGCTATTCTTGAAGAACTTAAACAAAGATTGAAAAATTTATACCTTGAAAAAGAACAAGACTAGCCCTAATTTCGTGGCTTTTGAAGGAAAAGCAACAATGGTGGGTTGAAGAACTTAAACAAAGATGGAGAAGGAAATTCTTGCAATGGGTGCTTATTGAAGCAACAAATTTCAACAACACAGTAACAGTAGAGTCGTGGGGTTTGGAAGATGATGAACGAAATGAAGAGAACACACAGTAGAGTCGTGGGTTTTTGAAGAACTTGAAGAACTTGAAGAGATTTTTCGTGGGTTTTTGAAGAAATTTTTGAAGAAATTTTCTGAAATTGAAGAGCTTGAAGAAGAAGACAGTCGTCGTCATGGGTTTAAGGAATACAATAGTTATTTGAGGGTTTTAAGCAATTGAACGTTGAAATGCGGGTTTTAAATTTTTTGGACTGACTATTTGCTACGGGCTAGCAAAAACCGCAGCATATAAGGGCTTATATGCTTCGGGCTTATTAAAACCGTAGCATATAAGTGCTTATATGCTGCGGGCATTAGGTGAACCGCAGCATTTGTATTATATATTTTTTTTTCTTTTTTTTTTTTGCTATTTAATGTTGCGTCTAAGGAAAACCGTAGCAAATGACATGCAGCATATACGTTTTTTTCCACTAGTGATAAGAGTTTCATAAAACTTATATCTCGAAATAACTTCACTTAGGGATTATTTTATATTTTAACATTTTACATTTTATCGGTAAGTAGTCAAACACTTAGTAAAATTTCAAAGAAAAATACCAAAAGTTTATATTTTGGTTCAAACTTCTAGAAAACATAATATATGCTTTCATACTATTTTATCCATTAAGATTATATTTAACCCCCTTTTATATATTACAACATAATTTATTACTTTAAATTCCATAAATAACTATTTTAATGAAATACAATTCTAAATGATTTTTTAACTTTTATCTACTTTGGAGTTAGTATAAAATACAATTCAAAGTTACTAAGCTTACACAAAATTCATTCACAACAATAAGTTCACAATAACACCTCAAAACACCATTTCTATGCATTTTTACATAATAGAAATTCATAAAATTTACATGCATGAATACTAAAGTAAAAATACACATATAAAACATATATCCATCAATAATATCATATAAATGAAAAAGTTTTAGATATATATATTTTTCTTTAATTTAATATCGATTTAGGGTAATCATCACAATACATGAAAACTTATAATGTAAACAAATGAATAGTATTTCTAACATTAATATATATATATATATATATATATATATATATATATATATATATATATATATATATATATATATATATATATATATATATATATATATATATATATATATATATATACATATATATATATATATATACATATATATATATATATACATATATATATATATATATATATATATATATATATATATATATACATATATATATATATATATATATATATATATATATATATATATATATATATATATACATATATATATATATATATATATATATATATATACATATATATATATATATATATACATATATATATATATATACATATATATATATATATATACATATATATATATATATATATATATATATATATATATATATATACATATATATATATATATATATACATATATATATATATATACATATATATATATATATATATATATATATATATACATATATATATATATATATATATATACATATATATATATATATATATATATATATATATATATATATAGATACATATATATATATATATATATATATATATATATATATATATATATATATATACATATATATATATATATATATATATATATATATATATATAGATACATATATATATATATATATATGTATATATATATATATATATATATATATATATATATATATATATATATATAGATAATATCATAAGCATTTTATTTATAACAGGAAGATACTTGAACTTTAAATAAACACTTTATTTTTACTTTTGACACAAAGATGTGTTATTCTTAATTTAAGCCAACATGTAAGATATAATTAAATCAATCTAATATATTGTTATATCTTTCACATACTTAAGTAAATATAGAATAAATGTCACATAGTAAGAAAGTTAAGAAGTGTGTACCATAAGCAAAAAAAGATGCTGAAGAAATAATAAGAAATAGGAATTCCAAAATAATAGAAAATAAGCTTTAAGAATAATCTTCAAGGTTTCAAGAATAATAATCCAAACTCTCTAAATAACAATACTAGAACCTTGCAAAAGTTGACGATTTTGGCTTAGGAAATGATAAGTATATTTTCTATCTTTATCTCTAACTCAAATTCTTAATTCCACATTCAACTTAAATGCTCATAACATCTATCTCCGAAATCTAAATCAAATATTTCAAGAATCTAATGCCTAACGACTCCAAGACCCATCAATCTAATGCCTAACGAAATTGACTTACTCTTAGTTGTGCGAAATCTTTGAGGGGTAAACATAATTTCTCATGCTCCAATTAATGCAATTTTTGGGTATAAAAAGTGAGGAAGTTTTATACAAGACCACCATAAAGGTTTATTTATAGATGCATGAAGAGGAAATGGGTAAAAACTTTAAATTGTGTTTATATATATAGCTAACAAAAAAATAACAACACGCTGTGAACGTTTTCTTGAAGATGAGGGCTTATAGAGCTTGTATACGTGTGTGTGAGATTTCAATGGAAAGTTTAGAATGTCTGAAATAGTATATTTCAAGAATATGAGCACTCATTTAGAGAACTGGGAACAAAAAGGATAATTTGTTGATGGCATATAAGCTGCCAGAAAATTGTTGAGATAAAGGGGTAGGAAGATGGGGATGAATCTCTTATTTTTGGAGGGATATACGAGCGTGTGAGGCATCCCTAGAAAGCTTAGAGTTTTAGATAATGTTTCCAAGTGGTAGCACTCAATTATATAGGGTATAGCTTAGGTAACATAGGGCATTAGTCAGACCATGCAAAATTGTCATTAATTCTTATCTTTGTACAAATCTACACGATTATCCCTTTTTAACCACAAGCAACCTCAATCTAATGGTTGGGTATCTTCTATAACTTGAATGTGGATGATATAGTAAACGATGGGGTCAAAATGTACTCATTTACTATTTTGAAATGATTTTAGAATTAACCTAATAGTTTCAAGCAAAATTCTAAAATCCTTGTTTTAAGAAAATGATATATTTTCTTTAAAACTAATATAAAACCATAAACACAACTTATTTTTAAATAACAAAAAGACTATAATATCATTATAAAAGCTTTTTTCATAATCTTTTCTATTTGGATAATTATATTTTCATTATTCAAATATAAATACATTTATAAAATGACTTAAAATAAGCTTTTGCTAACATAGTTTGTGAAGTCATTTGCAAATAATATAAAGTTTTCTAATAATAAACAAAATTAATATATTTATCAAAATCAACCAAGTTTATAAGGAAATTTATGTTATTATAGTAAATCAAATTAAGTGTGATGAAACTAAGTACATTAGAATCTTTACTTTAAATATAATAATAATATCTATCAAAACAAGATTTGGTTTAATCAAACTTATAAGTTTTAAAAATTAAACTCTCTTTATGTTTGGCACGTATTGATAAATAACTAGATAAGTTAGTAGCACTAATCCACACTCAACGCTATTTAAGATAAGATTAAAAAAGGTTTAAAAATAGGGCTATTACATTCTTCCATCCTTAAGACAATGTCGTCCTTGAAATTGCAACGTCATACTTGATTCATTTAACCACTTAAGTAATGATCATCCATACTTTGACTTTGACTTATTCCTCAAAATTAAAGAAATTATAACTTATACTTTTACTTCACAACTCTTATGCTTCTTTAAAATTTGAATAATATTTACATGCTTCACTACTTAAGTAATCACTCTTTCTATTAGAAATATGTTAGGCTTAGACTGAGCATTCTAGTCATCTCTAATTCTAACACATAAGTAAAAACATTCAAACAAACCATCAACATGCATGATGTTAGTTTCATTTTATTCATATTTTATCCCCATTATTTGGCTTTATTGTACTGGGATTTTGCATAACTATGCTTGCTACATTTGGGATTCTACGCTTGAATGGGTATTTTGGTGTTTTTGTGCATTTTAGGTAATATTAAACAAAACCGATCACAAACCAAGTACATATCACGAATACAATACTCACTTAACTCCAAAAGCTCAAGTAATCAAAGCCTTGAATACCCAAGTCAAGGAAACAAGGCCAAAAGGAGCTAAAGTAGACCTTTTTAAGCCCACTCGGCCAAAACTGGGTTAAGCCAAGCTTGCTCGGACATAAAAAAGACTTGTAATAGAAATAGAAGTTGAGCAGGACCATCCCGAAGACCACTCGACCCGGTCGAGCGATGTTGGCTCGGGTCGAGCGAAAGTACTATTCACTTCTAGTAGCTTTAGAATGTCGACAGAAGCATTTTCAATGGGTCGAACGAGCTCACTCGGTCAAGCATAGCCTTTTTTGGTGGCTGCTCTGTTTTTAAAGATTTTGACCTGTGTACCTGAGGCTCGCTCGACAGGTTGAGCGGGTTAGCTCGGGTCGAGCGATTTGGGCGGTCAGAAATAATTACGCTTTTAAAATCTACTGATTGGATGCCCTACCCATTTCTTATGCCTCTCATACTCTGCTGCTCCACCATCCCTATTTCCCACCCATCTATAACCTACCTATCTTACACACAGGATGGTGGAGAAATCATGAAGCCACCACCCACCACTTGTCCTCCCTCCTATAAATAGAGAAGAATAACACTCAAGCAAATCATTCATTTCTTCTACAACTCATGTTTTTAATTTTAAGCTTTCATTAGTTAGTTTTAATCTTCCTTTTTGTATTTTCCTTAATTCATTCTTGTACTCTTAGTTTTAATTTCTATTCAAACACTTAATTAAAAGGTTCAAGTTTTTGATTGTTTCATTATTGAAGATGATTTGATATATTCATTTAATTGAGATTAAGTCAATCTATTAAAGCATTTCATCAAACATATGGATTGCATTTGAAGCTTATGGAGTTTATCATTGGCATTCTTTAGTTCTTCAAGTGATTATCTTCTTTGGATTGAATTCCAAGCTAGTAATTTCTATTCTCAACATTTAATTGCTTATGATTTTTATTATTAGTGCTTATCATGAATTCAATATCTTTAGTTATGTTTAACTTCAATATGAGTGAGTAATTTATTTTGGCTTAGTCTAGGTATTATCACATGTATGCAGTCTAAATTTCTTTCTTTACCTTTGGCTTGGTTGTGTTGTTTATGGCTTGAGATGAATTTTGCTATTATCGTAGTGTCATTGGAATGCGTGCGAGAGTCGATTTCTAATGATAATCCATGCTTAAAAATCGAGTCATCTCCATGAGAATATGTAGATGTTTTGATTGGAAATGTTGAATGTGTGCTCCATGTCTTAAAATGTTCTTAGCTCCATGAGAATAGGTAGTTGAGTATGTTTTAGGAAGCTTTTGTTGCTTGAGAGAGAACATTAGTATCCAAGATACATTCTTCCCCATAACCCATATCTATGACCTTAGGTTGAAGATTAGTAAACACTATTTTGTGAGAAAGTCTAGCCTTTGCCTCTTCATCATCATATTATCTTTTCAGGTGTTTGTATTGCCTTTAATCCTATGTTCTTGGTTAATTAGCATTTTTAATTGTTTTATGCTTTTTTTAGCTTTAGTCTTTATTTTCTTATTTTAATTAATTACATCAATAAACATCTATATATACGTTGTTGAACCAGCTAAATGATCGAGAATTCCTTGATATACATCCTACTCCCCATGGATTCGACTCGTACTTGCTAAGCGTACTACACTACACCGTGCACTTGCGGTATTACTATTGAAGGACGTAAAGTCCCGATCACATGACATAATCTTCTATAAAATAAAATCTTAGTACATAAATTTTTAAACTTAATTGCAAATCCCAACACATAGCTAATATTCTACCATACAAATGCAATCATCTCAACTTCTATTATTATAATTATTAAGATATAGCTTGATTACTGAGTTTATAAAGTACTACTCTTAGCTAGTTATTCAATCTATTTTGATTTTTGTTATTAAATTATATTTATTGAAATTTTGGTATTACTTAAAATAGTTGTTCTTTTAACAAATTAAAGAGAAGAATAAAATTATTTTATTAAATGGGATTTATTAAACTTAATTTAAAACAAAAATCGAGTTGCTTAAATTATGTCTGTTACACTCTTCCCAACTTTAAGAAGTTTTGTCCTCAAAACATAAAAGAGAAAGCTATTTAGAGAAAACAATAATCAAATGTCATTCAAAATCAAAATAAAAAAAAGGAAATAATCGCTTATTACAATGCTGGTTACACCCTACAATTATTTGATTTCTAGTTTCGGGGATTAGAGTAAAGGTTGATCATGTCTTCACTCTAACTTGATTTTGAGTATTAAGCGTAAAATTTCTCAATGGGGCAAATTATTGGTTAAAAAACTGAAAAATATTTTCTTTAAAAGGATAAATATTTTTATTGAAAGGATTATTAGTCAACTTTTATGTAAATCAACTCTTAAATCTAAGTTGAAGTCCTCAATTTCATAACACATTGATCATCACCCAATTTGATTTTCTCACCCTGCAATAATGGTATTCTAGGTTCCTTTGTTTTGAGTTGCTTACTTCTAAATTTTATATTTGCTATTTTGTCCTCAACACAATAATTAGTGCACCATTATGCATTGCAAGTTTATTCACCTATCTCTCTTTAAAGACGCTTATGTATCAAATTTTTATTTAGAAATCCAAGATTCATTAGTTTTCCTAACATTAAGATGAATCTTCCAACTAACAAAACCTTTTATGATTATTCATCAAATTTACACGGCAAACTTCATCCCAATACAAATCTATTTATTGGAACCTTTTATTACCACCATAACCCCATGTAATCATTTGGTTGATTCGAATTATGACCAATAACCTTTTCATTAATTCATTTTAATACCTTGCTTCTTATAGTTGCACAAACTCACAATAAGTCACTCACACTCGTTTGATATTCATCTATATCTCTTGAAAGAAACTTTGTTCACCAATAATATATATGAGTTCACCATGTGACCTAATTAATAACTCCTTAATTCATCTTTTTAATTCCTCAAATTTAATCAGAAGGTACTTGATTCGTATTGCCGATTGTTTTTCATCAACATATAATAATTCTATTTTCTTATGCAAGGTAAACTCACTCGTTCACCAACCAAAACTTTATGTATTCCGCTTAACCTCTTCACACCTTATATAATCTATTAATATCCCAAATTAAACATTCTCCCTAGTCATGACATATAGTCACTAATGTGTAACTCTAAGAATATCCACAATTTATCACCTTCAAGTAATGAGTATTATTTCTTTTTATTTCACAAATCCTTTTCACAATAATTCTTAACAACCTATGTTCAAGTAAACTGAACATCCTCATGAATCTATAAGTAATCTCCATTACCGAAATATAACTCCAATAATATCTATAATTCATAATTATTCCCAAACATTCACGCATTACTTTTATGTAAATTCCTTTCAAATTAATAATCATAACTCTACCTCAACTTAATTTATAACCTAAGAATCATTAACGCTCGCATATGAATATCCGCGCATTCACTAAAGCAAACCATACTTTGATACCATTTGTAACAAGCGCAGTTGTCCCAATGTACAATTCACACTAATAATAATGTTTACAATAAATAATGTGAAAGTCTAAAATTTCGAATTGCTAAAATCCATTACAATTTAAACCGGTTTAAAAACATAAGTTTAAAATATTAAAATTGAGAAAATACACACAATGTTTTCTCAAAACATAATAAAAGTAGAAATACACCATAATCATCAAAGTCATCAAGTAAAACAAAATGTAGTTAAGTCCTCGATAAAGAAAATCAATGTTGTAGCCTGGATTAAAACCTAAGCTGTATTTTGCTGCAAAATACTATCATCCATAATATGGATGTCAACCATTTGAATAGGATCAACGGTAAAGCCGAGTACAATTCCTCAACAATATAATACTCTAACAATCATAATATATTCACAAGATATGCAAAAGTACATTTCAAGGTTTGATTTTAAGTTCTTTGGTTCTCGTTTCTCATTTTCAGTTCGCGAATAATTTCAAAAATTTTCACATTCATCACATGAATATAAATAAATGTCTTTGCTACAGTCACCTACACTCAGTAACTATATGGTTCATCAAATATACTTAGACCCAAAATCGCATTTGCTTAACATACTTTATAATGACTATCTGATATATGTAAGGGTCTGTTTAGAGGAGGAACATATTCAACACTCTAACTGTGATGGATCCGTCACTCTATTGATTTTTATGCTCGAGCTTCTACATGATGGGACTCTCTCAAACCCCCTTTCTAACCCTGCATTTTTAAGTTCCACGGAACATGTCCACCGGATTACATGTCAGTCCGTGGTTAGACATTTCCTTACTATTAGAGTCATTTATCCAAGTACACATAAGTTCAAACAAGACTGCATGTTATTTATTTTGCTATAAGTCAAACCTAGTGTAGTCAAACTCTAATTCAACATTCTCTTTAGTAAAAGTCAACATATTTTCTAATTCAATAATTAAGAGATTTACAATAAATAAAATTCCATGATTTATGACAAGGTTTTAGGGGCTATTTAACTTCCTTACAAGACCATTCTCTTAAGGAAAAACAAGCCTATGCATTTTAACTAAATTGTTTAGCTAATTTACCAATAAACATGCATAAAATTATTAATGTCCTCAAATGTTCATGAAATTTTTTTCCAAGGGTCCTCATATGATCCTATTGTTTATGGGATTGCCTCTTAAAGATTTCAAGTCTAAAATAGACTATTTAGTATTTATTTCATATTTTATCGTTTTTGGATTTACCGTTTTATTTAAAACTCAAAATGGTACATAAATGGTCATATAAACTTAGCCAATAATCAAATTCCAAAACTTTTACCCATATAAGAGTCTCATAAAAATTAAAGCTCGAAATAATTTCATTAGTGATTTTTTTATATTTTAACATTTCACGTTTTATCGGTAAGTAGACAAACAATTAGTAAAAATTCATAGAAAACTACCAAAAGTTTATATTCTAATCCAAACTTATATGAAACATAATAATATGCTTTTATAAACTATTTTATCTATTAAGATTATATTTAACCCCTTTTAATATACTAGAAAATATTTTATTACTTAAAATTCCATAAATAACCATTTTAATGAAATAAGTTTAAGGAAATAAACCTAAATGATTTTCTGACTTTTATCTACTATGATTTTATATAAAATATATTCCTAAAGTTACTATGCTCGCACAAAATTAATTCACTACAATAAGTTCGCAAAAACACCTCAAAACGCTATTTTTACGCATTTTTACATAATAGAAAATCATCAAATTTACAAGCTTGAAAACTAAAGTAAAACTATACATACTAAAATATGTATCCATCAATAATATCATATAAATGAAAAAATTTTAGCTTTATATATTTTTCTTTTTTAACTTTAATTTAATACTGATTTCAGGTAATAATTCCAATACTTGAAAATTTATAATGTAAACATATGAATAGCATTTCAAATTTTCATAGATACATAAAATAACATAAATTTTCAGTTTATAGCATGCATATAGTTAAATTTATGGTAAACACTTTATTTTTATTTTTGACACAAAAATGTGTTATTCTTACTTTAAGTCAAGATGCATAATTTAATTAAATCAATATAACTTATTGTAATATCTTTCACATATTCAAATAAGTATAATATAATGTTACATAATAAGAAGGTTAAAAAGTGTGTACCATAAGCCAATAAGGATGCAAGAGAAATAAGAAATAAGAACTTCAAAATAAGAGAAAATAAGCTCTAATCGAATAATCTTCAAGGTTGAAAGAATAATGATGCAAGCTACCAAAATAATAATACTAAAATCTTACAAAAGTAGATGATTTTGGCTTAGGAAATGATAAGTCTATTTTATATCTTCATCTCTAACTCAAATTCTTAATTCCACATTCAACATAAAATCGAAATCTCTTACCATCATAAGTCTCGTTTCAGCATGTCTTACTAAAATGCTCATAACCTTTACCTCCGAACTCAAATTCCAATGATTTAAGAGTCTAATTGCTCACAACTCCAAGACCCATATTTCTTAAGAAAAAGTTGTAGAGTTAAAATGAGTAGAAGGTGTTCGAAATTGGCTTAATCTTCGTTGTCTGAAATGTTTGAAGGCTAAACATAATCTTTGATGGTCCAATTAATGAAATTCCTGAGTCTAAAATATGAGGAATTTTGTATACAAGACTACCATTAAGGTTTATTTTTACATGCATGAAGAGGAATATGGGTAAACACATCAAATTGTGTTCATGTATACAGCTGAACAAAAAAGAACAACAAGTTGTGAATGTTTGCTTGAAGGTGAGGGGCTTATAGAGCTTGTATGTGTGCGTGTGAGGTACCAATGGAAAGCGTAGGATGTCTAAATTATTATAGTGTAAAAATATGAGGCTCGCATTAAGAGAATTTAGAATAAAAAGGATAATTTATTGAAGACGTATACGTTGCTAGAAATTGTTGAGATGAAGGGGTAGGAAGATGGGGACGAATCTCTCATTTCTGGAGGGATACACGTGCGTGTGATTCAACCTTTTAGAAATGTTTCCAAGTGATTATACTCAATTATATAGGGTATAGCATAGGTAACTTAGTGTATCTTTCAGACCATACAAAACTATCATTCAATTTGACATTTATACAAATCTACACCCTGATCCTTTACTAACCACAAGCTCCCTCAATCTAATGTTTGGGTATCTTCAATAACATGTATGTAAATGATATGGTAAAAGATATAGTTAGAATATAGTCATTTACTATTTTAAAATGCTTATAGAAGTAACCTAATGGTTTCAAGCAAAATTCTGAAATCTTTATTTTTAGGAAATGATTTATTTTCTTTCAAACTAATATAAAACCCTCACTAAAACTTATTTTTAAATACCAATAAGACTATAATATCATTATAAAAGTTTTTTTCATAATCTTATCTATTTGGATAAATATATTTTCTTTTGGATTAAATATAAGTACTTTTATTAAAGAACTTAAAATAAGTTTTTGTCAACATAGTTTGTGAAATCATGTGCAAATAAACTTTGATAAAACTAAGTACATTGAAAATTTATTATAGTAAATCTAATAATAACATCTAACAAAACAAGACTTGGTTTATTCAAACTTAAAAGTTTTAAAAATTAAACTCTCATTATGTTTGACACGTAAGGATAAAAAAACTAGATAAGTTACTAGCACTAATTCACACTCAAAGCTATTTAAGTTAAGATTAAAAAAGGCTTTAAAATAGAGCTATTACAACTATTATTTAAGTTTAGATGGAGATTAATATTGCATGATAATTAAGTAAAGATTGTTGATTAAAAAATCACACTTGATAATACCAAATATTATAAAATCACATGTGATTGATTATTTGATTGGATATTATTCATTTAAGAGTAAATGAGAACAATTAGAGTAGTCTCCAACTATAAAAAGCAAGTCCTAACATTTTTACCCTAATACAAATATTAAAAATAATACAAAAACTTTTATATCTTCCAAGTTCCAACAATTCTTTTTCAATTGGATCTAAGTTATTAACATGTCAGAAAGGATGTCATTTTTGCCTCTCATATTGGTGTTACTAGTAATTTTGCTTGGTGGTAAGTGTTGTACTTATTCCTATTGTGTAAATTATGTATGAAGTTGGTTCACTATAAATAGTGATAAAGTCAGAAACTCCACTAGCTAAGTGGAGGTATCCCGAAAAATATAAGTAAAAACTAGGTTGAAGCCAACTGTAATTCTAACTGTTCTGAACCTTTTTCTGACTTTTGTCAACTTTTTTTGGTTTTGCATCATTATGTTTTTGAGATTCACTATATATTTTTAGTCATTTTTTGTATTTTGAGAGAAAAATTTCTTTATTTTAACTTTAAATTTGGTATATTGTTAATTTTAAAGTAATATTGCATTTAAAATAATTTACGTATTTTTTCAATATGAATTAACTATATAAATTTATATTTAAAAATATTTTAAACAGTTTAAACTTTTTTGTTTTCATTATATGGTTTCTAAATACCATATATTTTAGGTCTCAATTTTAAACTTATACGTTACGAGCTATTTCGTATTTACTATAAAAAATAGAAAAATATAAAAATAAAATAAATTTAAGTTAAACTGATTCATTTGAATAGAAATAACTAGTTAATTAAATGGGTTATAAAGTTTTGATTTGTTTTATGTTTAAAATTTTGACCTTAAACTAACCCACTAGATATACTGATCGGGTAGGATCAATTTATTTATTTAATTACGTCAAAAATCGCAACTCAAACTCACTTATTTCAAGTTAGGTTTTGAAATTATCAAGTCGAATTAGTTTTTGTTAGACCTACACGATTTTGGCTTTTTAACCTTTAAATTTGAACATTTAGCTTTTTATTATCATCATTTATGTTATCCAAGTTATAAATTCAAACTTGAAACAATAATTTTTTGAATAATGAATGCAGGTATTAATGTTGCAAGTGCAAGATCTAATGGGGTGTTATTTCCTGAAAATATGGGTGTAGAAAGAGTGGGTGGACTTTGTGCGTCCATGTCGGATTGTAAATTGTCTATTTGCCAGGGTAGATGTGGATTCGATGCTAAGAATGCTCATTGTATAGGAAACACCTTATGTTGTTGTGAACGATAAGATATGTAATCTAGTACAATTAATATGTGCTTGTACTAGCAATAAAAAAGTTTTATCTATAATAATATCAAAATTAAATTCTCAAATTTAATGACATCATCATATAGTATATTAAAGCAATAGATTTTAAAGCTACATTTTACAATCACAATTTTCACCTAAATGTATACTAATAAAGCTCTACCGAATCCGTTATAATTCTTTATTTGGAATCGTATCATACAATCTACTAAATCAGTGAAATTTAATGTCACAAGTAATTATCTACAATTATCTTTTTCCCACCTATGTAACCTAAAAACGTTTTATTGGATTATTTCTAACATGTTGAATTGAAAACTAAACTTCTTTGAGTGATGATAATATTCAAAACTCATATTAGAATTAATCAAGAAATTTAGTTGATTAGTTGATCCTAAATCATAATTTAATATAAAAAGAATTAAATGTTATTTTAATGATAAGAAGTTCGGTCCAAAATATTTAAAAAAATGTCAAAATTAGTCATATGTTTTATAGGTTGAATAAAATAGACTAATAACTAATTATTAATGACTACAAGTTTTAGTATTGAAATAATTCAATTACTTGTTAATTTAAGTAATCAAGAAAGACAACTTAGGATGCAAGTCATTGCTAAATATGTATAAATAGGCCTTTTATATTTTTGGATCTAATATTGATTATTTTTAAATTGTAGCTGACTGATTTTTCGAAGATTGTAAAGTTTTGAAATTAGAATAAATTATATAAAATCTGAAAATCGAATGAATATTTATTCATGATTTAAATCGATTTTAATCAAATCAATTAACTTAGAGAAATAAATATAAAAGTACTTGGTTATTGCAATTTTTAGTACTAACATGACAGGGTTGACTAAGTCCTGTAGAAACCTAAAGTAGCTAAATACGTGTTGGAATTGGTCAATTAAGAGCGTATAAGAAGATTGTCTAAATAACTAATTTATAAGATCTTTAATATGTAGTTCAACACATGACCAAGTTGAGAAAAATAAGGAGTTGAAGCAAATAATTAAAGCTTCATCAATACTTAAAGAACTACATGCTCTGATAAATTATAATCTATTGTTTAACGCATTCATTAAGAGTTGTAATTTGTTCTTTAATAGTTTTCTAACTCTCGTCTATTGTAATAGGTCTTAGTGTCTTAAAATGTAACACCCCAGAATTTCCGACCCTTTAACAAAAACAAAATCGTAAAGGACGGGAGAAAATTCGGGTGTTATATGATATTTTAAAATATTCTATTAATTCTTTCAAAAAAAAATTTTCTATTAATTACTATTATTGAAGTTTTGAAGATTAAATTGCATAATAATTAAATGACGATTGTTGATTAGAAAATCACACTTGATTATACCAAATATTATAAAATCACATGTGATTGATTATTTGATTGGATATTATTCATTTAAGAGTAAATGAGCACAATTAGAAAAGTCCACAACACAACTATAAAAAGCCATAAGTTAGAAGCAAGTCACTTCATTTTTACTCTAATATATATACATATTAAAGTTAGTACAAATATTTCTATATCATCCAAGTTTCAACAATTCTTTTTCAAGTTAGTTATTAACATGCCTCAAAGGATGTCATTTATCCCTCTCATTTTGGTGTTACTGGTAATATTTCTTGGTGGTAAGTGTTGTACTTATTCCTTTTGTATAAGATATAGATGAAGTTGGTTTACTATTTAGAGTAATAAAAATATCTATCTATCAACGTACTACTTCCTCCATTTTCATATATTTTTCTCAAATAGAATTTACCAATTTTAGTGTCGAATTTTGACTATAATTTCTCATCGATCTATAAGAAAAAGAAATTCATTTGGGATCTTGTTAGATTCGTACTTTTGAAATATCAACTCTTTAAAATTTTTAAAAACTCACAATTAGAATTATTTAATTTTAAAATATGCATTGGAATCTGTAAAAAAAAAATAAATAGGAAGAACATTTGAAAATAGGAGTTTATTATTGTATGATGGGTAGAAATAATTATATTTGGTTTGAAAACAATTGACATGGAAAGCGAAAAAACAAAGTAAATTAATTGCTGTTTTTTTCGCTTTCTAAAATCAATAACCAATCCCATGACAATAAAAACTTTCATGTATTATCTCACCTATAACCCGAAAAATATAACTAGATTGAGACCAACGATAATCCTAACCGTTTTTAACCTTTTTCTAAATGTTGTCAACCTTTTTAGTTTTGCATTATTATTTTTTGGGTTCACTATATTTTTAGCCATTTTTTATATATTGAGAAAATATTTTGTTTATTTTAGCTTTCAAATTGGTATATGGTTAATTTTTTAAAATAATTTTACATTCAAAAATATTTATTTATTTCTTTGATATGAATTAACTATAACAATATACATTTGAAAATATCTTAATCTGTTTAAACTTTTTTTTTTCATTATATGGTGTTTAACATTAAGTACATCATATATTTTAGGCCTCAATTTTAAATTTATACATTATTAGTTGTTTTGTGTTTTTTTACTTTAGGAGAGAGGAATTTAAATTTTATTTTTGAACTTTATATTAAAGACAAACATATTCAAGTGGTATTTGGTTGGATTAGTATTGATGCAAAAAATTTTAGCATATATAGTTTTTTACTATTTTTATAATGCGTATTTAGAGATATTTAAAGTCAAAATTTATTTTGAAATGCATTTAAATAGTAAAGAGCACAAACAAAAAGAACAGAAGAAATATAAAACATAGAAAAATATTAAATGAATTAAGTTTAGGTGAAACTGATTGACTTGACTAAAAATTAACCAGTTTAATTAAATGAGTTATATAGTTTTGGTTTGTTTTATGTTTAAAATTTTGACCTTAAACTAACCCATAAAAAAGATCAAGTCGTTTCGTAGACCTATTCAGTTTTGGCTTTTTAATGCTTTAATTTGCACATTTAGCTTTTCATCATCATCATTTATGTTATCCAAGTTACAAATTAAAATTTCAAACAATAATATGAATAAATTTTTTTTTATAATTAACGCAGGTACTAATGTTGCAAGTTCAAGATCTAATGGGGTGTTATTTCCTGAAAATATGGGTGTCGAAAGAGTGGGTGGAATTTGTGCGGACATGTCGGATTGTAAATTGTCTATATGTCAGCAGTGGCGGATCCAGGAATTTCAATTTGGGGGTAAAATCCGAACGTCACGTCATTTGAATAATCTGATCGTCGTCCGAATAATTTTTTTTTAAAGAAAAATAGAAAACATAATAGAAACAATATTTACAATTTACAATATCAAATCCGATGTTAAAAGTTTTACAATCCAAAATATTTAAAAAAAAATACAAGCGTTCAAATGAAAATTGCAAATTCATCCTTCGAGTTTTCATATTTTTAAAGCGATCAATAATTTTTTCATCAGAAACTTGTAGAAACACTTCCTTCTCAATGTAAGTAACCAAACAATCATTCACTAGTTGATCACCCATGCTATTTCTCAACTTATTTTTGACAAACGTCATTGCGGAAAACACTCTTTCTACACTTGCCGTAGCAACAGGAAGAATCAACATCAACTTGATTAGCAAATGTATAAGAGGAAAAGTCTCATGTTTTCTTGTTTTAACAAGCATCATGGAAAGAGAATTGATATCTTGCAAATCATGAAATCTTTCATCATTTTGCATAGAATCCAAGAAGACATCAAGTTGAAGATCAAGAGCCGTTAAATCATAGCATGAAAACTCTTCGGGATATAAAGAAGCAAGTTTAAGTATCCTCTCTTTATCAAAAGATGAAAAGTTACCTCTAGGACTCAGGGAAGCCATGCATGTAAGTAACTCCATGTTCTTCTCATTAAAACGGTTATCAATCTCTTGAAGATGCAAATCAATTACTTCCAAAAAAATGTCAACGCGAAAATGATGTAGATTTGTTGCTTGTTTAGCAAAACGTCTTGATCTTCCTTGAGGTACATATTGAGCATCCATAGATGGAACATCAATCTCGTGTTTAGTACAAAATAAAATGACTTTGTCTAAGAGACTATCCCATCCTTGATCCCTCATCTTTTGCAACACATTCGTTGTACTTTTAACAAGGCTAATGGCATTCACAATATCTTGTTCCTTTCTTTGTAAAGCAACACATAAATCATTAGTGTAGCCAAAAATAGTCAACATGAAATGAGCCATAAAAATAAAATCAAAGGACTCCAAAGATCCTAAAACAACTTGAGCTTTGAGCTTATCATCCGGAGAGCCATTTTCTCCAATCTCCTCAAGCACTTTAACAATTGAAGGAAACAAGTTGATGATACTTATTAGACACTTGTAATGAGATCCCCAACGTGTATCTCCCGGCCTACTCAAACCACGTTCTTGATTCCAACCCGATCCACTTTCAATTTCCCCCACTTCCAAAGCTTGAGCCACTACTTGAGCTTGGTGTTTTCGAATAAGGTCTCTTCTCTTACAAGAAGCTCCCACCACATTTAACAAGTTTGCAAGTACGTCAAAAAGCCAAGTACAATTAACATTCTTTTTAGCAACCGCAACTAGAGTTAGTTGAAGTTGATGAGCAAAACAATGAATGTAATAGGCTCTTGGAGTATCATTCATAATCAAAGTCTTGAGGCCATTGATTTCACCCCTCATGTTACTTGCCCCATCATACCCTTGACCTCTTATCATGGAAGGACTCAATAAATGTTCCATAAGCAACGACATAATGGCATTTTTAAGAGACAAAGCGGTAGTATCACCCACATGTAGAATGCCTAAAAAGCGTTCCACTACCAATCCATTTTCTCTATTAACAAACCGCAAAACAAGAGCTAGTTGTTCTTTTTGAGACACATCACTTGATTCATCGGCCAAAATAGAAAAGTAACCATCACCAATCAACTTGAATTAACAATGAACTAATGAAGCTATGAAACAATTAAACAAATTAACAATTACAATTACAAATTAACAATTAAATAAGTAATGGAAGCATGGAACTCACAATTAAACAATTGAAGAGAAAAGGAAGACTGGAAGAGGAAGCGAGTAGGCTCTGTACTCTGTCGAATGTCGAACACAGGTGAATGTGATTAGGGTTTGCTTTGTTTTTTAAATGGAAGCAGCAACATTTTATTTTTTTATTTTTTTTAAAGGTGATTAGCGACGGGGATTTTGGTCGCCAGGTGGTCGCTAAGTGGTCGCAAAATTTTTTTTTTTTTTTTTTAAAATCTCATTTATTTTTTTCAGATTGGGGGGGCCACTGCCCCCCCCCTTGCCCCTAGCTGGGTCCGCCACTGTATGTCAGGGTAGATGTGGATTCGATGCCAAGAATGCTCATTGTATAGGAAATACCGTATGTTGTTGTGAACAATAAGATATGTAATCTAGTACAATTAATATGTGCTTGTACTAGCAATAAAACTGTTTTATCTACATTAAAATTTAAAATCAAAATTCAATTCTCAAATTTAATGATCTCATCATACAATATATTAAAGCAATAGATTTTAAAGTCACATTTTGCTATCACAATTATCCTGTTCTCACCTAATCATCATCATCATATTTACTGTATCCCACTTATAGAAAAATATATGAGTAGGGTCTGGGGAGGGAAAGACGACGGCAACTCATACCCATAAAAGAGCGCGGCCAAAGAATCCCTCACTAGTTGAAAATCCTCATTTGCTGCGGTTTTTTTTGCCATAATATGCTGCGGTTTTGGCCCCAAGCATTAGTAATAGCAGCAGACGGCCTATTTTAAATGCTGCGGTTTAAAACCGCAGCAGAAAAGTGCATTATATGCCGCGAATAAGGGTTTTCAAAAATATCCGGTTTGGAAAACCCGATCCGAAATACCCGGTATCCGATTTTTAAAACGGGGTAAATTACCCGGTTTACCAAATTCTGATAATTCGGGTCAGGTACCCGGTTTTAAAACCGAGTATTCGGGTCAGATATGAATCGCGAATTTCGGGAAACTGGGTATACGGTGTCCAGTTTGTATTTTTTTTTTTTTTTGAAAAGTTTGAAAACCTAAATTGGCTAAATATCCTTGGGCATTTGGAAATCTCAGTCTTCATTCTTGCTGGCCGTCATCTACGTTCTACTCATCTTGCTTCTTCTTCAAGCAGACTCCCATCTTCTTCAATCTTGCTCCCGTCATCTTGTTTCTTCTTCACCATTCACGATGAGACGTCGACAAGAATCTAGACCACTGCCATTCTTCTTCTTCACCGTTTTAATTGGGTAAGTTTCTTTCAGTTCATGACCATTGTTTTAGTTCATCACCATTCTTCTTCTTCTTCTCCAGATCTTCTTAATCCGAAACAAACCTGATTTTTTTTTTGGTACTTATTTAAATTTTTTTTTGCCATTTTCGATTTTGTCACAGAGATTTATTTAGTTCGCGGTTTTCGCCATTTTCGCAGAGGTTTAGCTGGTAATCTTCAGTTAAATTATGGTAGAATGAAAAATTAAATGGTGTGTCATTGTTGTACTTGACGATATTGGGTAGTGGATTATTGTACAATTTTGTTTGTAGATCTTTACCTACTTTGCTAATTGATTATGATACTAATTAGTAACTACAGCAAAAAGTTTTGATTTTGTGATGAATTTATGAAATTGATAATTAAAGTTTCTTTCTTTGATTATGTTTTAATTACACTTGTTTTAATGATTAATTCATGTAATTGGAATTTCAAAAGCTTTGATTTAATTCATACTTAATTTTATTGATTGTAACACTAATTAGAACAAAAAAGTTTTAATTTTGTTGGGAATTTATGAAATTATCGATTATCGATTAAAGTTGTTATTTTCTTTGATTTTGTTCTTGATTAGACTTGTTAATTGTTATAGTGATTAATTTAAGTAAAGCCTCTTGTTTATCTTTTGCTTGAATGAATCATCAAGGTTGACTTGAAAATTCTTAAAAATTCTATGCTTAATCAATTCAAATTAATTAATTATCTGCTAATAATTGCAATTAGGTAATTCAATTATGCAAAAACCCAATTTAGTATTTTTATTATAAATAAAAAAAAAGTTAAAAGAAATAAGGAAAAAAAAAAGTTTTTAACAAAACCGGGTATCTGGTATCCGATTTAGTTTAAATCGGTTTTGAACACCCCTAGCTGCGGGCATCAAAAAAACCGCAGCATATAGTCATACACTATATGCTGCGGGCAACCAAAAAACCGCAGCATATAATTTCTAACATATGACTATGATTTTCAATACTAACCACTTCAACACAATAATATATACCAAATAGTGTTGTGTGCCAAGTTTTGTGCAAAACAAACCAAGTTTGAGCTACTTTATGCGCGAAAGTGCCAAAAACGCGTAAAAACCCTTAAAATCGCAACTTAACACTTAATTTCTAGCATATGACTATGATTTTCAATTCTAACCACTTCAACACAATAATATATACCAAATAGTGTTGTGTGCCAAATTTCGTGCAAAATAAACCAAGTGCGCGAAAGTGCCAAAACACTTAAAAACCCATAAAATCGCAACTTAACACGTAATTTCTAGCATATGACTATAATTTTCAATTTTAACCACTTCCACACAATAATATATCCCAAATAGTGTTGTGTGCCAAGTTTCGTGCAAAACAAACCAAGTTTGAGCTACTTTATGCGCAAAAGTGTCAAAAACACTTAAAAACCCAATAAAATCGCAACTTAACACGTAATTTCTAGCATATGACTATGATTTTCAATTCTAACCACATCAACACAATAATATATACCAAATAGAGTTGTGCACCAAGTTTCGTGCAAAACAGACCAAGTTTGAGCTAGCAATAACAAACCAAGAAACAGCAGCCTACCCGCTGACCAGCCTACCTTGCCGCGTGGGTTGAGCCTTAACCAAAGAGACCTGGAGCCAAACAACCATGGAAACGTGATATCCATACAAGGACCAAGCTAACAAGGCCAAAGAACCATAATTGTGGTGCACGCAGCTCACTAGGATACGAGCGCAAGGTGGCCCAGTCACTGATCAGTGCCCAAAGTGTTCTGGTTGTTTTTAATTTCTGTTTTAAGAGGCATATTGTATAGCACGTGATATTTATAGCCATTAGCTAGCTAGAAACCTATAAATAAAGGTTGTTTTGGTATTTGTATGGAGAACTAAGATTGCCGAATGGATTCATTCCATCCGTACACAGTTCAAGCCTTAAATTACGAACCTCATCCCCAAAAGTCTTATGCAATTTATCAACTTCCACTCTGGAAAATCAGATAGATGTGTGAGCAAGTGACCTTTCTTCACCTTATTTGCATGCCACCTTAAATTTAACGCATCTTTCTTTATAGAAAACAAGCGCTTGAATCTAGGTATTATTGGAAGATACCACAATACCTTAGCTTGGGGCCCTTTAGCATCCCGAGCCCCTTTACGCTTGTAGCGCGATAACCCACACCTACGACACTCTTCTAAGTTCTCGTTTTCATTCCGATACAACACACAATCATTTGGACACGCATGAATCTTCTGGTACTCTAAGCCGAAAGGACACATGAGCTTTTTGGCATAATATGTCGACTTTGGAAGTTCATTTCCCTCAGGAAGCATCTCACCTAACGCTTCTAATAACATCGTGAAACTAGCATCACTCCAATTGAACTTTGACTTAATGTTGAAAATTGTCAACACTACTGTTAGTTTGGTGAACTTTGTACATCTAGGGTACAAAGGCTTTTGAGAAGCCTCTGTCAACAAGTTAAAAACACAAGGGCGTTTTCCTAACTCATCCTCGACTTCCTCCATCATCTCATCAACACGATCCACATCCTCATGGACATTCTCTTCATCTGTCTCATACCCATCAACATGATCTACTACATCCTCATTGACATCGGCCACATTATTAACGTCCTCAACAACACTTTTCTCTTTGTAAACTCCGACCTCACCATGCCAAACCCAAACATGATATTGAGGCCTAAACCCACGTCGAAGTATGTGCTCCCTAACGATATCAACACTATGGGCAATAAAAACCAACTCCCCCCGTCCTAACTTGATATTCAACCGCAATACTACAAAATTCTAATATGCCATCAATAAATTCCAACGATTCAAGTCTTCCATACATCCAAGAACGATCTTTTGTCATCCTAATTAGTGTGGTTAATTAATTCAAAACAAAATTAATACACAACTTTTAACATATATACTTATTTATAACAAACATATCTAACCCTAAAAATATATACTTTGAATAATTAACATTGTATACTTCATACTTCATATACTTCATATTCTAATTCTATATAATTAAAGACAAGTATAACAACAAACCACATTTTTAACAAAATATGCAAATGATTAACAAACCACACAAACCACATTCACAAATAATTACTAAATATTGAAATAATTAACAAACCACATTTATAACTAAATTACTAAATTACAAGTGAAACAATAAAAATATAAACTTGCAAATTTATAAAAAAAATAGAAATTACCTTGATTTCGTGGGTTATGTAATAATCTACAAAGAAAAGTAAAAAAAAATTAGCACTAATTTTCGTATGTATTGAACTTGCAAAAACTTATGTCGTGGGTTTATGAGGAAGAAGAAGCAAGAAGAATGAAGAAGCAAATGTCGTATGGGATTAAAGAAAATGAAGAACACAGTACCTTCGTAGTAACAATCGTGGGGTTTGGAGAACTTGAATAGATTGAAAATGAACACAGTAGAGTTTATGAAGAACAGATTGAAGAGAAGAACAAATTTTTGTGCGTTTTTGAAGAAATTTTTGAAGAACTTGAAGAAATTAAAGAACTTGAAGAACAAGAGTCGTATGGGTTTATGCGAGAATGCAACAGTTATATGAAGGTTTTGAGCAAATGAACGTTGAAACGCGGGTTTTAAATTTTTAGAAGAAGTCTATTTGCTGCGGGCTGAGAAAAACCGCAGCATATAAGTGAATTATTTGATGCAGGCACACAAAGAACCGCAGCATTTGATGCATTCAATGACTATTTGCTGCGGGCTGCTGAAAAACCGCAGCATTTGCGGAATTTTTTTTTCTAATTGTTTTTCCTATTTTTTGCTGCGTATATTAAAAACCGCAGCAAATGATTAGCAACAAATACGTTTTTTTTTTCCACTAGTGCCTCAAATTGAGGGCTTTTTCTCACCTAAATGCATACTAATAAAGCTCTACGGGATTTTTAATAATTCTCTTTTTGAAATCATATCATACGATCTATTAAATCAATAAAAGTTAATATCATGTGAAGCTATATACAATTACTTTTTCCCACCTAAGTTAAGCTAAAAAATTCTATGAGATTATTTCTAACAGATTGAATATTATCCTACAAAACAAAAATAAGATTAGAGGACTCAAAAATACGTGGAAAAGAAGTCCAATGAGTTTTCTATGAACTAGTAAATTGAACTAAAACAGTAAATTGAGAATAAAATGATAAAAGAGAAATTATACTATAGAATTGATTATAGAAGAAAGATTACAACCCTAAAAGCATAACAAGAAAAGATAGATCAAGCTATTCGAGACGCTTGCAATCTCCTAATGAGTATAAAACTCACCCACAATGTGTTTACTGATTTCTTGATGATTATGGGTCTGTAATTCCCATTATTTATAATCACTAGCGGATCTAGGGTTCGGAGTCCAAAGCGCACCAACTAATGGACGAAATTTTGACAGAGTTTCGTTTGTAAAATTAACAACTATTTTACCCTTACATGCTAAAATTTAAATAAGACATATCATAAAAAGAAATGGAACAAAATAAATCAACTGACCTAATAAAAAAAATGAGACAAAATAAATAAATAAGACAAAGTCGCTAAAATGAGATAGTATTTATCATCAAAAGACTTCAGTATTAATTTTATATTTTTACTCTTACCAATAGAAAAATCTAATTCGAATTTTTTTTAAAAAAAAAAACGCCTAAGGGCTCGTGACCCCGTGGCCTCCAATGTACATCTGCCACTGTTTATAATAAACTAGTAACTTTTTCCCCAAGTTACCCCTAATATGAAAATTACTATTTTACGCTTTCGTAAATCCAAATGGGTCATTGCAGAGTTTCAATGTTGAGAAAGGAGATTAGTGAATATATAGTTTGCAAAGCACTTCAAAGAAGATGATCTTCCCATCATTCAAAATTTGCTTTTGTGATGGAGAGACAGATTCTCAATGGTTACAAAAGGTATATGATCGATTCTATAAACTGGTCTTTCTTAGAGATGGTGTTGAACAAAATGGGGTTCAGCAGAAGATGGATTAAATAGATTATGTGTTGTGCTAGTACAACCTCCTTTTCCACCTTAGATAATGGCTCACTAATCAAACCATTTAAGATGGGGAATGCTCAGGCTGGGCGATCCACACTCTCCGTACTCGTTTATAATGGTGAGTGAAGCACCACTGCATTTGTTCAAAAGTGCGAAAGCACTACTGAAACCTTAAGAATTGGTGAACAAAATGTGTCAATCAAACAGCAGTTTGCAGATAACACCCTTGCACTACAAAAAATAAAAAAATAAAAAATAAAAAAAATAAAAAAAACTTGAGATGGACACATACTCCGGCCAAGCTTGGCTATGGGATGGAGATGGGAGAGACTCGTCGCCAAGGTTGGCTACGAGATTTTTCCCTCTCCATCCCGCCACCACCTTGTCCATAACGTTGGGTACATGCGTTATTCGTCTCCATCCCATCGCCATCCTAAAAGTGGCTACTGACATTTTCCGTTTCCATCCCATCGCCATTATAATTAAAATTCAAAATCACAAAATGAACGTTCGTCTATAAATTGCGATGCATCCATTTGGTTTTGTATTCGAAGTAAATTGTTTGTTCATCGGTTTAGTTTCGGTTCACACATATTTCTATTTCCACAAAAAACTGTTCTTTTTTTTTATTTGAAGAATAATACTCACAAATTCCAAGAATAATTTTTTACTACTTAATAACTTTAATTTTTCATGTTTATTATTGATTATCATAGGTTAGTTGTTATAATGGCGGATGATGATGAATATTTTTTATACGATAGAAGTTGGATGTATAAAAGACAATTTGATGATGGGGCATATAATGTAAAATTCTTGCGAGGGGTAGAAGCTTTTTTGAATTTCGCTATTAGTAAAAGTCAAAGTGTTGAAATTAGATTAACTTGTGTTAAATGTAAAAACTTTAATTTTAAAAAACCGAATGAAGTGAGAAATCATCTTTTGCGAAAGGGATTCATTGGAGATTATTACTATTGGAGGTACCATTATGATTTACTTGTTGGAGAGGGTTGTATTAATGCGTTTGTTTGTGAGGACCAGCTGTAACACCCCGTAATTTATCGGGTTTAAGAAAATAATATAATAAAGTAAAATAAATATGTATTATTAAATTATATTATTTTATATAGATATTTACAAGAAATAAAGTCAGTTAAATTTTAACGGTAGCGAGTTTTATCGCGTACGAGGTTATCGCGTGACGTTTCTTTTCTATTTTAACAATAATATAATAATTACTTAATTAGTTAATTAAATTTAAAAAAAATAAAAGTTAGGGAATTGAGGGGGGTGGCCGGTTGTGAGGGTGAATGGGAGGAGTTTGTAACTCCTCTCATAATGGTTTGTTATGGCAATTTAAGTGGGTCTTACTCCTCTTTTAATTCCATAAGCCTCATTTGAATTCCCTTACCTTTCTAACCCTTGAAGTGAGTACAAAAAAATCAGAAAAAAAAAAAAACAAAAGTTCTCTTCTTTCCCTTTTCTCTTGTTTTCGGCATTACAAAAGAAAAAAAAAAAACTTTG
This sequence comes from Amaranthus tricolor, assembly GCF_026212465.1. Taxonomy (NCBI): domain Eukaryota; kingdom Viridiplantae; phylum Streptophyta; class Magnoliopsida; order Caryophyllales; family Amaranthaceae; genus Amaranthus; species Amaranthus tricolor. The sequence goes on from NC_080054.1 coordinate 9,189,153, forward strand.
TTGTTCAATCCAATCTTTTGTTCAAGGGGTAAGTTTAGTTGAATTTTATTTATAAATTTTATTCATAAGATTTTTAAGGTGAAATATATTTTATGTATGATGATATCCTATGACTTTTAGGAGGATTGAATATATTTTCTTTTATATATAATTTTCTCTACTAATCCTTTAATAAACTTCAATTTTGTTAAAAGGATTGAGTTATGTTTCTGATTTATATTCTTTAGCAAAGTTTAATTTGTTAAAAGAATTAAGTTAATATTGATATTTAAATAAATTTCTTTTATGATTTACATTTCTCTAACTAAATTACAATTTGTTAGTAGGAATTTAAATGGTATGGATCAAGTAGTGTAGTCATCTAAGAATTTATAAGTCCTTTAGCAAAATTGAATTTGCTTGAAGGATTGTGAATTTATATATATGTCTTGATTTAAGAAGGATGATTTTTGTTTTATGATTCTCTACAAAATTTTAATTTGTTAAGAGAATTAAGTATTTAATTTAATTATCATAATTTGTGGAGTTTTAAGTCTCTTGAAGATCTTATGGATGGGCCTATTCTTTTTATTTTGATGACTCTTATGCTTTGATGATGGGGTTTTTGAGTATGAATATATATAAAATAATAATAATAACAATAATAACGTAATGGGAGTTCCGGACAGCAGCTGCTGTCTCGGTATTGGTGCCGATTCGGAAACGTTAGTCGTTTCCGTTGTTGGTTTATGTATCCGATGCGTTAAAACAAAAACTCGTTTAACGCTTAAAATAATTGAAAATAGTAATTGGATGTTAGAAATTATGAAATTTGGTACCCAAGGTAATTGACGCATTCCGAACGCAACAGCGAAGTCGGATTTTTCATTTGAATTTTCTAAACTGTCCAAATCGATCTTTTAAGTTTCTGGTTCAAGTTTACAATTTGGAATCATTAGGAATTTGATGAAAACATTTAAAATTATCAAGTCTTAGTGATATCTTAGTGGTATGGAGTGGATTAAATGTGTAAACACGATCTAATACGTGATCGTTTTGTGTGTGTTATTTAGGACCTCGATTTATAAGAGGGCGAAATTCCTATTGTGCTTGAGCAACGTGTGTTTGCAGCGTTTAAAGGTACACGATTAGACCATACTGTTTATGTGGTTGTGCAAGTAGTGTTGTTTTATTCCTAATTGATTTATTGTAATTCACATAAGGATTAGACATCCCAAATTATTTGAAAGAAGTTAAAGTGGAAATTGAAAATTTATATGTTCGTTACCCAAAGGGGTTAACGTTTGGTTTGAATTATCATAATTATTGTTCCCATGGCAGTTTTGGATCATTACGGTCACCATGGGGGTATGTATACTTTACCTCTGACAACCTGAACAGGACGGGCAACGTCTTAGGTCGGTGGTTGCCTTGGGATTAGCTCTCCCAAGTGTATTCCTCCAAAAGATTTGGTTTTATACTTGAACGACCCGAACAGGACGGGCAACGTTACAAGTTGGAATTGTTTAATATTAAATGTTTGTACTGGAACGACCCGAACAGGGCGGGCAACGTTACAAGTTGGAATTGTTGAATAATGAATATATATTAGAGCCTATGCATGCTAGGATAAACACAATGCTTGTATTTAACCTGTTTGATATATGTATGAAGTCTTTGACGTGTATTGGTTGTTCTTTGGAACCTGCTACATGTTATCATACGACGTGCAGTAGGTTGACTGCAGGTGGGGGCTGGTGTGAGAACTCGGCTTAGAACCCGAAATCATCAAGACAAAGTTATATTTTGTAATAAGTTTATAAGTCGAAATAACTCGGTTTATGAAACGAAAGGTTATGACGATTTTCTTTTTATTTCGTACAACTTTTTAGCTAGTCTAGAGGCCGGTAGGCTCTCGAGTTGTATGTAAAGGCTTCCGCAGACTTGTGTTCTTTGTTTGGCGTTGTTTCCTGCGTTGACTATATTCCTTTACCGTTGGAACGTTGACGATCCGAGTGAAAAATGAATTTTTAGTGTCCGTTTGTGAACCGGGATCATGTTTTCATATGATTTTTTTTCCGGGTCACTTAAACCGGGCCGTTACACCAGTAGAATACTTCCTTTGTGAGAAACCTTAAGGAAAATCCATACGCGCGTATGGTGCACGATACTGCTACAAGTGCATTCCCATAAACATACCACAACCTTTTCCCTCAACATGATATCCCTCAAAATGATTTTCCATTTGAGGAACATGCACCTGTAAATTTATTCGAAGAACCGAACCTCAAGCAAAACAATTTTTCGAAATGTTAAGGGCCGCCAACAATCCACTTTATCCCAGATGTGAAACCTATTCTAAAATGACAATGATACGGCGAATGAAGAACTTGAAGACTGATCATCATTGTCCTGAAAGATTGTACGATGAATTTCGTACTATTATGTGGGAGGATTTACCGCAACCAAACTTGATGACAACCGGGTTCTACGACACTAAGAAGCAGATCGCGGCGCTTAGATTACCGGTGAAAAGGATTGATTGTTTTATTAAAGGTTGCATGATCTATTGGGGTCGCATTGTGAATTTAAAACGATGGAGGGTATGTGGGACAACAAGGTTTGTTAAGAACGATGAAGGGAATCGACGTATCCCTAAGAAATAAGTTTTTTACCTTCCTATAGGTCCAAGGTTACAAAGATTGTACGCCTCATAAGTTACTGCTAATGAAATGAGATGGCACGATGAGCACTACAAAGAAGAGGGGGAGATGTGCCACCCATCAGACTCAGAGGCGTAGATCACTTTTAACGCCAAACATCCAAAATTTGCCGCTGAGACGAGAAATGTGAGGTTCGGTCTATATACGAACGGCTTCAACCCATTCGGTAACTCGTGGATGTGCATGAAAACACCTTACATGTTCCTAATAGTGATTGCTCCTAGCCCTAAAAATCCAAAGCAAAACATCGACATTTACCTGCAACCCTTGATCGAAGACCTTAAGACGCTTTGTAGGGATGGAATTGTTACTTTTGAAGTGTCCAAAAGGAGTAACTTTTGTCTTAGAGCTGCTTTGATGTGGAAAATCAGCGACTTTCCGCATATTCAATGTTATCAGGTTGGAGTACACACGGCAAAAATTCATGTCCTTATTGTGGTACTGATTCTAAGTCATTTTATCTGAAAAACATTAGAAAGATGTGTTGGTTCGATTGTCATCGAATGTTTTTCTTAACCGTCATCCGTTTAGGAGAGATAGAGTTAATTTCATACCTGGTGTTTGGGAGGCAGGACATGCCCCACGTACTCACATCGGTGTTGAGTTACTTGAGGACCTAAAAATATATGGTATGAAGAGGGTGTACGACAATGTTGCACACGAATACAACGAACAATATGGTCCATACACGGGAGGGTGGAAAAAGATAAGCATATTCTGGGATTTGCCATACTGGAAAACCAACATGATTAGACATTGTCTTGATGTGATGCATATTGAAAAAAACTTTTTTGATAACATTTTCAACACGGTGATGCGTGTTGAAAACGGAACGAAGGATCATTTTGCAGCGCATTGTTACTTACCCTAAAGGAAATGCGATTTCGATCGCTACGTACACCCCGCTTGATAGACGAGTTTATGCTCTACTTGACTGGATCAAGAGTTTGAGATTCCCAGATGGTTATGTTTCCGACTTAGCTAGGAATATTGATATGGGAAAACACTCAATCTTCGGGATGAAGAGCCACGATGGCAATGTTTTCATGCAACGCCTCATTCCTATTGTTTTTTTGAGAATTGCTACCTTTTCCGATTTGGGAGGCTCTAACTGAGTTAAGTTTATTCTTTGAGATATTGACTTCCCCGAAACTAAAAACGACAAAGATGAGTACGTTGTAGAAGGGAATACCAGTAATACTATGCAAAATGGTGAAGATTCCCCCCCCCCCCCCCCCCCCTTTTTCTTCGATTGTATGGAGCACTTGCCTATCCACTTGCCTATCCACTTGCCTTACGAGGTAAGAATAGCTGGACCGGTCCAATACAGGTGGATTTACCCATTTGAAAGGTACTGGCATAAATTATATGTGTGCTGTTGACTGAGGGTGATCTTAAAATTGCACATCAGTATGTTCTAATGAATTTTCCCAAGGTTGACCCCTATCTAAGACAATTCACCACAGGACTACGTTTGAAATATCTAACATTTTCAGAGGAACAAATCAATGCTATCGTCAAAGAGGATTTTCAAAAATATTTTCAAATTTTGGTAATTTAACTTATTTATTAAGAATATATGTGTGCTGTTTTATTAATAATTAACTTAATTATGCATTTATTAATCATCTTTCTATTACAGGGCAGCAAAGGTCGTCTTTAAAACTATCCAAATGGTTGTATATTGAAGGATATGGCAGAAGGACCTTTGCAATATGCTTAGAGTTATAACATTTGTTACATGAACGGCTATAAATTCCACACCAACAAGCATTTCACAAGAAAAGCAGCAGACAACATCGGAGTGTGTGTGATGGCCGAGGAGGATAGTCTAGATGGAGATGATTTCTATGGTCGTCTTGAAGAGATAATAGAGCTTGAATATCCAGTTATGCCAATCAAGAGAGTGACCATGTTCAAATGCCAGTGGTTTGATCCAACACGTTTAAGACGTGGACCTGGTACACGTGTTCATGAACGCTACCAAATAGTTGACGTCCACATTGGTCGCTTTTTAGGAAAGTATGACCCATTTGTCCTCGCTAGTCAAGCTTGTCAAGTGTATTGCAAGTCGTATCCTAGTTTGAAACAAGACCTACAAGATTGGTGAACTGTCTGCAAAGTTAAACCAAAGAAATACCAAGTCAGTATCGCCCTTGGAAATGACATTGATAATAGTGCGGTTCAAGATAAAGAACACACACAGTTCCATTTGTCTATTGATGATGTCAACTTAACACTTGAGTCACTTTGTGATCCTTTAGGATAATTTATTGAATGCCATATGGATGAAATAGAATTAGATCCAACAACTAACCAAGAAAAAGAACCTCTTGATGTAGATCTCGTATTGTCGGGTGATAAGGAAAATGACGATAATCATTATTATAGTGATTCCGATGAAGGATTTTAAATTTGTCGTTATTTTTGTATTTTTGTATTTAGATTTGAATTTAATACAAGTATTGAATTCGTATTTTTTATGTTTAATATTTTATAATATTAAAAACACAGAAAATAAAAAAAAAACCGAGTAAATTATTTAAAAAATCAATTGAATTCAATTATAACAGTACATTTTTCAAAATTTTAAAATACGCGGTTTAAATGATGTCGACGACATGGATACGGACATACCTTATAGCCAAAAGAGACGAATCCAAAAAAGGGACTCTCAGCCAATATAGCAAAAACTTTTCAGCTTTCCCTAGATCCTCATAGCACCACTTGGAGTTAAACATGTGATGCTATTAAAGAATTTTATTGGAACGAATTCAATGTATGTATCTATATTTTTTATTATTATTTGATTTGTTTAATGTGTTTTTGAGTTGTTTGCTATTTTTGTAAAAAATCTACAAATCGGACCCTCGCATTGATGCCGACGTCAAACGTGCCTGGAACTTGCGCTGTTCCCAAAGATATCACGGTAAAATAAACAACTTGCGCTCTAAATATAAAAAATTTAAAGAGCAGCAAGAGAAAGAGAGGCAAGAAAGAGAGGAGTAGGAGGAAGATCAGGGGGAGCAAGGGGAACCACATGCGATGGAGTTCACTCCTAACATGCCCTCAAATTTCTGGGGTACATGGAAAAATGCTTTTGAATCCCAATACTTTAAAACCTCAAGCGATCAAGCAATGGTTAACAGAGGTCGGGGTGAGCCCGGTGCCAGACCACTACCCACTTATCTTGGTGGTGGATTGTCTGCCGCTCGATTGCGAGAGCTGATTGTAATTAATTGTTTTTCCTCGTGAATTAATAAGTAATATTTTTGTTAATATTTTTTTTGTTAGGCCAAGGAGTCTGGAGATGTGGATTTAACTCCACATAGCATGTTGGTTCGAACTAATGGTGTGCGAGGGGATGGTGGTGAGTAGGGATGGCAACGGGTCGGATCTGGACTGGGTCCAGGTGGACCCGAATCCAGATCCGTTTTCAGGAACAGGATCCAGATCTAGACCCGGATCCGCGGGGCCAGTTTTTCAAGACCCAGATTCGGATCCGCGGAAAATGCGAATCCAATACCGGATCCGGGTCCAAAACAGGTCTGACTTGTTTTTGCTTTTTGTTTTTGTATTTTTGAATGTGTTGAGTATGCAATAAAGCGATATTTATAGACTAATGTTAATAATATATATAATTTCACAATCAATCACCCAAAAAAATATTATACAACTTAAAATTATCTTGAAAATATCCAACAAACACATTAAAGTTGTTTGTTACATAAATATAGCCGATAGAGAATCTTTTATTCAAAAAAAACTTAATATAATTAAAAAACGTCAATCATTCATGTTCTTAGTCATCCAATCTAATAAATTTTCCCGAAATGAAATGGCTTTAATTTGAGCTTTCTAACATCAAATTAACATCGAGAAGCATAAATTTTCTCGTGAAAAGTGTATGAGGGAATAGAAGAATTCATAGTTACTACTGTCTCTATTGCTTCACTAAAAATGCCCGAGGATGGAAAAGCATCAACAAATTCTCAGTTATAGCCGAGCAGTTGAATAGGTAGTGAGGGAAGGGAAAGGAAATGAGGTATTTTTAATATATATTTTAATATATATTTAATATATATATATATATATATATATATATATATATATATATATCTATATATATATATATATATATATATATATATATATATATATATCTATATATATATATATATATATATATATATATATATATATATATATATATATATATATATATAAATATATATATATATATATCTATATATATATATATATATATATATATATATATATATATATATATATATCTATATATATATATATATATATATATCTATATATATATATATATATATATATATATATATATATATATATATATATATATATAGATATATATATATATATATATATATATATATATATATATATATATATATATATATATATATATACATATATAAACGGGTCCTTCAGATCCGCGGGTCCAGGTCTGGGTATTTTTCTCAGATCCGAATCCGAACCTGTGAAATTTAAATGGATCCGGATTCGACCCAGATCCGACAGGTCCAATTTTTTAAGACCCAGATCCGTGAAAACGAATATGGATCCACGGATACGAGTCGGGTCCAATACCCATTGCCATCCCTAGTGGTGAGCAGTTGCTTACCATGAATATCAAAACAAATCGATGTAAGTTACATTTTCAACATTATATTATTGATAGTTAATATAATACTATTTAACATTTCTCTTTTTTGTTTTGGCAGAAAATGTATAACGACCTTAATGATGAGGATCTCAGGAAGGGTAAGACGTCGGATCTCAATAAAAATTACCTAAAGGCAGTTGACTTAGTTGACAAAACAAAAAAGACATCGTCTAAGGTGTATGGTCTAGGGTCTGCCGATCAGGTTTTCTATCCTGAACGCTCCATTTTCCCCTCTCCTCAATCTGAACTAAGGAGAGAACTTAATGAGCTCTATTCCGTCACCAATGAGTTTAGAACATACATAAATGTTCAAATGACCGAGAACAACCCAAGTGCTAATGAGTTGCGAGATATGCGAAATCAATTAACATCAATGCAAGAGGCCATTAGACGACTAGAAACTCAGCTTGCTGGAGAATCTAGCCGTGCGGGTGAAGCGGGTGGTTCAGGGGTTCATGGTGGAAATCCTGGTACATTTGATGGTTCCCATGGATCTCGAAACACACGTGTTTCAGGCGGCCAGGATGGATCTCGTATGCAGCGTAGTGGTGGAAGTAGTAGTGGTAATAGATGAATATATTCGTAAAAACAATTTCTATGTAAATTTAGTATTTTATAACTTTTGTAATATATTTGTTACTATTTTGTTTATTTATATAATTAGTTTATTGTTATATATTTTTTTCGTATATATTTTTATTTATTATTTTAGTTTTATGTGTTTTTATATATTTATTGTTATTTTAATAAATCTCAAATCTAAATTGTAAACTCTTAATTCTTATTAATTATATTAAAATACTAATAATAAATTAATTAATAATATTAAAATATTAGTAATAAATAATAATATTTGAATGTAAAAGCAAGGTAAGGATATGGCGACGGAAATTAAATAAAACGCAAAAAATGGCTATGGGATGGCTACGGAATTTGCTTTTGGTTACGCGAGATATGGCTACGTAGCCATCCCAAGAAAGATTGATGTGGTCACAAACTACTTCAGGATCCTAGAAAATCATTACTTATAACAAAAGGGATGGACCATGGGCTGGAATCCCAGCGAAGAAATCGTCAAATATTACTAGGTCGTAATGGAATGGTGTGGTATGATTCGGAGGAGAAAATTCGACAAACTATGGAGTCTAACTTTGTTTTGCATAATTTGGAGCTTATGCTTTGAAATAAACAAAACAAAATTTAAAGGAAAACAATGAAGCTGGAGAGAACTAACATACCAAATTAAAACCAGAATAATGATATGGTCTGGAGAGTTCCTAAAGCACTTATAAGAACACAATCAGCAACTTGATCTTAATTTGTAAGATGTATTAAGATAAGTTATTTTGTCTCAATTCTTAAAGTTTGCCACCAATTTCATTTGCCACCACCATAATGAAATTACGATTTTGCCCCTGAAATTAAAAAAAATTACGAAATTGCCACTGCAGTTAAAACCTCTATAAAACACTTTAAATTCACTCAATAACTCTCTTATTACTTCCAAAAACTCTAAATCTTCACATAAAATTAATCGGTGCTAAAGCTTTGGAATCGAAGTCGTTAACAAGAAGTCGAGGTAATTTCTAAACAAATTCATTCGAAAAAAAAAATTTTAAATGTTCATACCAGCGGTACAATCGCAGTTTTTGTGCGACTGGTATGAACAATTTAATTTTTTTTTTGTTTTAAATTTCGAATAAATTAGTTATGTGTAATTAATTTTTTTTAGTAATTGTTATTTAATAAATCTTGTAATACATTATACTATGATAATTTTTTTGTAAGTGGTATTTTCGAATTTAAAGTGAAAAAAAAAAAGAAAAAAAAATTCAAACCAGTCGCAAAAAAAGTGCGACTGTACCTAGGTACGGTCGCACTTTGTACGGTCGCTTTTTTTGTGCGACTGGTTTGAACTTTTTTTTTCTTTTTTTTATTTCGTATCAATTTGTTGTGTTTAATTATTATAATTTATAAGTTATTGTTATTTAATAAATGTTGTAATGTATTATATTTTGATAATGATGTTGTAATTAGTGGTATTTAATTTGAATTTGAGAAAAAAAAAATAAAATAAAATCTAGTCGCATAAAAAAATAAAATAAAATCCAGACAGCTGGGGTTTGCACAGGCGATTCCCCCCCCTCCGCTGAGACCTATCCAAGCTGTGCGACCGGCACAGGGCTCCTACTCAGTTACATTCGCTCAGCCGTCTATGTACACGGAGATGTGGAGTAGGTTCCCCTATTGTGCCCGCATAGTCGAGCAGGCACTGCGTAGGGCAACGGTTCCATCAGAGGCTCCCCCTGAGTACATTGGCTGGTTTAGGGTGTCTTCCCACGCGTTTCTCATCCCAGGTGAAGAACCTGCTGCTGCGTTCGGTGTTGCAGACAACAGAGTCAAATATGTGAATGTTTATGTTGATTAATTACATTTTTATGTGTCATTAGCGAAATTTTGTGACAATGTTATTTTTTTGTTTTTACAGTTTGTAGCTGAATTTCCAAGTAGACTCGCCCCACTGCTGAGGATTCCATCCCTTGTGCAAATGACGCCTCGGGAAAGACATGCTGCTGATATGTATATGGATGAACTTAGAGAGTTGTTTGAGGAGTGGCAGGCATTTAGAGGGCACAACCCTTAATAGACATTTATGGAATTTGTATTAATGAACAATTTTCTTTTTGAACTTTATTGATGAAAAATTGTTATTATTACGTGATGCGTAAGATTCATTTACATACTTATTGACTAACTTAATTATGGAATGAATAATATGAATATAATTACTACAATGAATACAATTAATAAAAAGAAAACAACAAGTACAATCTGTACAATAAACACTAAGGAGTACCTAAATTGACCGTGTCTTCGGCGGTGTTATTTTGTTGTCATTGTATGCTACACAGTCTATTCCAAAGTAATATCCTGTTGCGATACTGTATCTCTAGGTCCTTTGTTGTGGGCACCAATTCTGTATATAGCTTCCTCAACCAAATTCATCAGATAGATAGACGCGTGCATATTGCTCTCTATGCGTTTCCATTTCCAAACTCATTGCACGTCGTAAAAGAGGCCAGGCTTCCTCGGCCCCTAACTCTGTGGCGGCAATGGCTCTAAAACCACAATTACCGTCACCGATGACATCAATCCAGTTAAACAGATATAGCGAAAGAATAAACGGAATGTTATCTGGGCACGGAAAAAGTGAAAAATCACGTCCTGCTAAACCATCTGAAATAACAAAAGTATATTAATATCATTCATTTGACCTAAAACATATAAGAGTATACGGAAACAAATAAGGGTACTTGATAAGTTGAAACTAAAGTTAATTCTAGCTGACGATTGGTGCGACCAACTGCTAGATCTACCAGTAGATCTACCGCGTGATCAAGATCTGGATCCGCGAACCCTTGAGGACGAGCTGCTGTACTCAAACGCACTTTTGTTTCTCCTCAAGGATCTGCTTGTCATTGGTCTTCCCTTCCTCGGTGGACTTGCTTGTGGCTCAGGTATATCTGCTCCATCAGGGTGTGTAGTTCTTGTTCAAGTACCTGAGACACGCGCCGTACAACTGAGGGGTCAACTTTTACAATTTCATCCACCAACGATTGAAAGTACTCCTTATCATTGGCGTTTGCGTGCTGTACTTCTTCGTTGGCGTCTTCTTCTGGCTCTAAGTACTTTAATGTCCTCCAAAACAGATGTATATTGTCCAAGTACAAAGCACCATTAGACCTGATTGACAAGTAACAGTAACACGTGCATGGTAATCCGTGGGTTTTTTGAATGACACAACCACATTTTTAACATCCACGCCCCAAGTTTAACATCCGGTTTTGCTTAATCATCAATTGTTCCAAAGCAAATATGGAAACATGACGATACAACGGTCTGAGAAAATTAAGTCGCGACGTCCTTGAAATGGAATTCCAAGATTCCTCCAGAGCTTGCCTTATCCTTGACTGTTGATTCATTATTTGTGCGTGTGCCCTTTTAAATAACGTATCAAATGAGCTATTACCGCTACCCAAGTAGTACTTGAAGGAAGAGTGTTGGCTTTCAACTCTACTGGTAGTATAGTTACCCAAGTGCAAACAATCATTCGTCCACGCACGCAGAAATTTCTCCTTGTGAGGAATCCATGTTCCAGCCAAGTATTGCACGACCCTCTTGTTCCTAATCGACCAAGAAGTCACAATCCCTTCCCATCTGTTTTCAAATTAAGGGATCGTCACACTGTTAACTAAGGGGTTTCATTTTGCTTGCCTGAACATCTGCCCCTGTTGATTTTTCTTCCCGCCACACAATTTATCGATCATGTTCTCCACGTCATTGCCTATATGCCAAACGCACAATAAATGCCGTACATCTGCATTAAACATAAATTTATAATTAAGTGAGACATATATACATTGAATGACAATAATTAATAATAAAAACATGTTCACCTGGAAATACAACACTAATAACTGCAGACAAACCCTCATCCCGATCCGTTACGATTACGTCGGGCGTCTGGACTCTGCAATAAATATCCCTCAACCTCTCCAACACCCAAGAATAAGACACAGACGCCTCATTTCGCATCAAACAGAACGCAACCAAGAAGTTATGATTCGTTGGCGTCATTCCAATGATTTCGCATAGGGGCCACTTTTGCTTATTCGTTTTGTACGTTGTGTCTATCAACACAACGTGGGGCCACGAACGTATCATCTGGATAGATGTTGGATTCGTAATCAATAATCTACTCAACTGCCTCTCACTATCCAAGTCTATCCAGACTACATAATTGTGCTCCGTGGCCATATATAGACAATGTTGAAGAGGAGTTCTACCTTCCATCTCTTCTCTCTTTATTGATTGTCTTACATTGTAAATTTGATTCATACTAGCAAAAAAACCAGAAAAATTTCTTCTAATTGAAGTCATTATAAACGCTGGTTGCATGCCAGTTGCACTGAGATCTCGTATGTGCTGCCTAATATCGACAATCATCTTATTTACTCTTATTTGACCATCTCTGTACATGAAGAACGGGTGGTTATGTCTTCCTTTTTGTAGACTCAATTAGGAACGGGAACAGCAACAAGAGGGGGGGTGAATTGTTGTTGTTACTAGTTTAAGCGTTTTTGCCCTGTTTTTGCGGAATTGAATAAAATAAATAAAGCTTAAACTTAGAGCGAAATAATTAAAAGAGACAAACGATTTTTACGTGGAAACCTTCTAGGCCTAAATAGAAGGAAAAACCACGACCCCTCGGGATTTCTAAATTCTCCACTATGTTTAAGGCAACTCGTTACAATTACATTAAACATCTTACTTCACTCGAAGCGCATCAACTAGGCCAACTCTTCTCTCTCAAATTGCTTCACTCAAAGCAACAAACTTAGCTTCACTAAAAGCTAATTCTCACCACTAGCTTCACTAGAAGCTTTCTCCTTAGCTTTACTCAAAGCTAATCTCTTCTCTAGCTTCACTAAAAGCTATCTAATTCCCCCCTTAAACTCACCCGAGTCTAATTACATATTCTCTCAAAAACCCTTACAAAAGGATAAAAATTCTCTAAAAATAAAATCAATGAGTTGCACAAGAAACTATTATAAATTAATTGGCATTTTTAAAACAAACTTTTTTTAAAAATTCTCCCAAAATTACGTATGATTTAATGGCTCATACTTAGGCAAGTTTTGAAGAATAATCGAGACCACTATTTATAGAGCTAAAATCCCTAAGAATAAGGAATATTCCAATCCATTATTCCATTATCAAAAAGATCATGGGAGTAATGTGGATTAACCAAACATACGGTTATTTGATTAAGTCAAATCATACAGAAATAACCGCTGTTCCCATTTGCCTAAAATAGCTTATGTTCCCTTCAAGCAGCAGTTTCTTCAATAGCTGTTCCTGTTCCAGTACTAATTGCTGGAACGTGTTTGCTATAAATAGGAACGGTTATGCTTATTACGAATAGTTACTTGCTAACTTGTAGGTATAAAGACGGTTAAGAATGATAGCTAAGACCCATTCAACAACAACTAATTCTATTTTTAGTAAATCTAATATTTACTAAAAATAGATCCTAAAATAAAGGATCTTTATTTAGAGGCTCATACGTAAAGTAATTTTTAGAAAACTTTTTGCCAATTAATTATAATAATTAATAAATGCAACAAATTAACTTTATTTAATACATTAACTAAAAATAATAATTATAAATAAATAACTAGAATTTTCAGTTAATGTAGGCTGACTCCAGTTCAGGAACAGTGCGCTATTTCCAGAATCTAGTTTTGCTAGAACATCCAACTTAGGAACAGTAGACCTGCTGTCTCCATTTTACATCCCAAGCGATATACTTCTTCTAACATCCCTTGAATCCTTTTGACACGTGCATTCCCATGAACTAAGCCATAGGTACTATCAACGATCACAATTAATCGGATATCGACCTGCACACAATCTCTAAACACATATTTGCTTAAGTGTAGTCATCATCAAAACTCAAGTGGTCCAACAAATTCCCCCTTTTTGATGATGACAAACTTTTAAACATAACCTTAATCCTAAAGTCCAACATAATAGATATTATCAGAGCTAAGCATACTCAAGCATTATTTAAGTTTGTGTAAAATATTCCCCCTTTTGACATCATTCAAAAAGAATTGGAGCAATCAAACCACAACACTAAGCATATAGTCATAGTCAAAGAGAGAATAAGGATGCACAAAGTAAAAAGCAGTAACAATGAATGCAAACAAGATCAGCTATGATCAATCGTCACAGATAGTTAGTAGCATAAAAGAAATTGTTCAACATATTATCATTGTTAAAGGATGTACCCCAGCTGGTACCAAAAAAAATTGTTTGATAATAGAGATGATTGCAACAAATAAGAAAATATGATGATTATCAGGAGAAATTAAGATGCAGGAGCTTCTTCATCTATATATTCTATTTCCACCTCTACTGTGTCAAGCTTGGCCCCTAAATGTGCTTCTATTTGGTCCATTTAAGCAGAGAGTGAGGCTATGGAGACACGAATTTCATCCTTAAAAACAAGGAAGCTTGTCTGCAATTCTGTGAGTTTTAGGAGAATGAAGGATAGAGGGGCTGTAGGAACTGTAGTGTCACCTAAACCTTGATTTGGTGATGTGTGTACTGGTGGTGGTGATGATGGTATAGGTGACTGTGGTGGTGAAGATGGTTGAATTGGTAATTGTGGTGGTGAAGAAAAATTATGGAATGACGGTGTGGCAGGTTTAGGTGAGGAAGGATGGCTTGGTTCAGCTGTTGTATAATAATAACAACAGGTTTCTTTCCTTTGGAAGCTAGCCTACGACTCTTCCTAGGTTTTGAACCAGGTAAAGAACTCTCCTCATCTTTCTCTTCTTCTTCCTCCACAGCATCCTCCACAGGTTCCTTCTCAACTTCCCTCTTACATGAATTTTCCTCCTGTTCCTCTTCAGAATGCCCTTTTCGGTTTCCTTTTCATTATCAGAATTAACATTGATTGTTTCAACAACGTTCTCAAGGGTCCCATTCTCATTTAATTTAAGGTGTAAGTTATTTAAGCACTTGGCACCTATCATATTGTTCGGACCCATGGGAAAGTTTTGTCCTTCAAGTGGAACACCTATCTTCCTAAAAATCCAAGTTAGCAAACCTCCATATCCAATCACACAACCTTTAGAAATACATTCACTTAAGTGAGAGATCATCAAAGAGGGAAAATTGATTTTAATATTGTTAGCCATGCAGTAAATTAGGGTTGCATCTCGTAAACTTACTTCACTGCGTTTGGAATTTCGCGGAAAAACAAATCTACATGCAATGTTATACAACAATTTGTGTAAAGGGGACAGTGCATTATGGTTGACCTTCCCTCTTTTTTCAGTGATCCCTAACAATTTCCAAACATCCTTTTCATCTTTTTCAAAGAAAGTTATTTTTGATCCAACATAATAAACATCAAATCCATTTGCGGGCACACCTAGCCATTCTCCCAATTTCTGACTGTTAAACTCTATTTTAACTTCTTTAACAGAACTCGAACAAACACCCTTTTTTTTTTTGTCTAAACCAAACCCAACCATCATTTTTGAAGTGGTCGGTCTTTTCCTCTTGTTCCCTGCTTTCCTTTTAGTGCCACCAGGAGTGTCCTGCTGTTCTTTTGAAGATGACTCTTGAGCAGTTAATAAAGGTGTTGGGTGGATAATTCTTAAAGGCTTGGGTTGTTTCATTTTGGGTGTACGGGTATTGGTTTTCATGGTGATTTGATGAGTTGATGGAGCGAGATTTTGCAGGAAATGTGAGAAGATGAAGATGATTTTGGAATTTAGAGTAGATTGCGTTTGAGGATGAAGGGTTTAGGGCTTGGCATGTGAGAGTGTATAAAATGAATGTGAGGGGACGTGTGTTTAGGTGATTCATGTTCCTTATTTAATTCGCGCATTTGAACACAAAATGTGAAATGGAAACAGACAAATTTAGTGAAGAACTATGATGATTTAACTCCCGCTATTTTAATGGAAAATGCTGGGTAAATATATATATTAAATATTATGAAATTTTTTATGAAAATGAAAAATAAATGGAAATTTTATGCTACAACAATCTGATCAAATCGAATAACCAATCATATGAGCATTCACAGTATATACTTTTAAATGGTGCGTACCTGATCCTTTCGATAATCGATTTTTCAATCAAGATTTTGTGGTTGATCGACCTTTTCAATTTTCATTCTGTCTTTAAGGATCACATATGTCACTCACTTCAATGCAGCTTGATCATGCCAAGTTCCAATCTCATTTTCTCATGTTGTTCCCTTGGAAGCGGTTTAATCATGATATCTGCTATTTGCTCGTTTGTGTTTACATGCTTTAAAATAATATTTTCATTTTCAACATTATCCTTAAGAAAATGATGCCTAATGTGTATGTGTTTTACTCTTGAATGATGCACTTGATCTTTAGATATGCATATGGCACTGGTATTATCACAATAAATACGAACACATTCAAATTTAATACCAAAATCTCTTAGCTGCTGTTTTATCCAAAGCATTTGGGAACAGCAAGCTGCTGCTGCTACGTATTCAGCTTCGGTAGTGGATAATGCAACAGTGTTTTGTTTCTTGGAACTCCATGAAACAAAACATGAGCCAAGAAATTGTACCATACCTGAAGTACTTTTTCTATTAGCTAAATCACCTGCATAATCTGCATCACTGAAACCTTTCAAATCATAAACATCACTTTTAGGATAAAATAAGGATAAGTCGTCTGTTCCCTTCAAATATCTTAGAATTCGTTTAACTGCAGTGAGATGTGATTCTTTAAGATTGGATTGAAATCTAGTACATAAACCAACACTGAAAGCAATATCGGGTTTACTAGCAGTTAGATATAATAAAGAGCCAATCATGCCTCTATACATAGTTTAATCAATATTTGTTCCATTTGGGTCTTCATCTAATCTAACATTTGTAGCCATAGGTGTATGGTTGGTTTTAGCATTGTTTAGTCCATATTTCTTAAGAAGTTCTTTGATGTATTTTTGTTGATGAATAAAGATACCATTAGCAGTTTGTTTAATTTGCAAACAAAGAAAGAAATTTAATTCTCCCATCATGCTCATTTCAAATTCAGTGCTCATTAGGTTAGCAAATTCTTTACACAACAGTTTATTGGTGGCTCCAAAGATAATATCATCAACATATATTTGAACAACAAAAATATCCGAACCTCTATTCTTAAAGAATAAGATTTTTTCAATTTTGCCTCTTACAAAGTCATTTTGAATCAAAAACTTTGATAGTCTTTCATACCATTGCCTAGGAGCTTGTTTCAAGCCATAAAGAGCTTTATCAAGCTTGTAGACATGATCAAGACAAGAGGTAATTTCAAAGCCTGCGGGTTGTCCAACAAAAACTTCTTCATCAAGAAAACCATTTAAGAAAGCACATTTCACGTCCATTTGATATAATTTAAAATTCATGAAAGCAGCAAAAGAAATTAAAATTCTAATAGCCTCTAACCTTGCTACCGGTGCAAATGTCTCGGTATAATCAATACCTTCTTGTTGATTGTATCCTTTGACCACGAGCCTTGCTTTATTTCTAACAATTATTCCATGCTCATCAAGTTTATTCCGATACACCCATTTCAATCCAATTACCTTTTTGTGTTTTGGTTTGGGTTCCAAATGCCATACTTTATTTCTTTCAAATTCATTTAATTCATCTTGCATGGCTATGATCCATTCGGAATCCTTTAGAGCTTCTTCATGATTCTTGGGTTCGAGAGATGATAGAAACGCAAAGTGTGCACAAAAGTTTCTCATTTGAGATCTAGTTTGTGTTCCTTTATTCAAATCACTTATAATCAAATCAAGAGGATGGTATTTTTGATATCTCCAAGGTTTTGGCACAAAATCTCTTGTGGGAACAGTAGCATGTTCTGGTTCATCAGCTTGATTAACATTCTGTTCAGCTACTGGATTGTTCTGCTCATCTGTGGGAACAGCTGGATTGGGAACAGTCTGCTGTTCTGGCAGTTCCTGAACTTGATCAGTTCCTCCTGCCTCTACTGGGTTCATCAATTCATCTGCTGTTCCTGGATCTTGCATTTTCATTTCTTCTTCATCATTCTCTAGATTTGCAAGACCTATCTTAAAATTATTTGTATCCTGTTCACTTGACAAAAAGTTAGTTTCATTGGAAATAATGTGAACGGATTCTTCCACACTCATTGTTCTTTTGTTATAAACTCTATATGCCTTACTTTGAGATGAATAGCCAAGAAATACCGCTTCATCACTTCTTTCATCAAACTTCCCTATATTTCGTTTTCCATTCACATGAACAAAACATTTGCATCCAAACACACGAAAATAGGAAATATTTGGTTTAACACCTTTAAGCAATTCATAGGGTGTCTTTGAAGTGATTGGTCTTATTAATACACGATTCAAAATATAACATGCAGTATTAACAACTTCGGCCCAAAAATTTCTAGGTAGACCACTAGCAATTAACATGGTTCTAGCCATTTCCTCTAAAGTTCTATTTTTCCTTTCTACTACACCATTTTGTTGTGGTGTTCGTGGTGCCGAAAAATTATGACTTAATCCATGCTCATTGCAATAATTCATGAAACTTGAATTTTCGAATTCTCTTCCATGATCTGACCTTATGTGAATAATTTGATTATTGGTAGATTTTTGTATTTTGTTAGCGAAAGAAACAAACTCATTAAAGGCTTCATCTTTACTAACTAAAAATAAAATCCAAGTAAATCTACTATAATTATCAACAATAACAAACACATATCTTTTGCCACTACGGCTTTGTATTCTCATAGGTCCACATAGATCCATATGTAATAATTCAAGTGATTTAGTGGTGGTCACAACATTCTTTGATTTAAAAGATGATCTCACTTGTTTTCCTTTGGCACAAGGATCACAAATTTCCTCCTTAAGGAATTTTATAGTTGGTAGTCCTCTAACTAGGTCTTTTGATCTTAATGTATTAATCAATGAATAACTAGCATGACCTAGACGCTTATGCCAAAGAAGTGGGTCGTCTTCTATAACACTTAGACACGTTAGACTGTTTTTGGGAACAGTGTCCAGGTCCACCACATAGGTGTTCCCTTTTCTGATTCCCTCAAGAACGGTGTTTCCTGTGTCATTCCTAGAAATAATGCATCTTTCAGAAGTAAAGTTTACAGAGTTACCTTTATCACAAAATTGAGAAATGCTAAGTAAGTTATGTTTCAAATTCTCGACTAAAAATACATTATCAATGGTATGGGAACAGGACCTTCCAACCTTTCCTTTGGCTATTATCTCACTCTTCATATTGTTACCGAAGGTTACTGTTCCCCCATCATAGGCTTCAAGTGAGAGAAACTTAGATTTGTCACCCGGCATGTGCTTGGAACACCCACTGTCGAGATACCATGAGCTGTTCCCCCTCACTTGGACCTGAAAAAAATTAATGGTTAGTTACAGGAACCCAGACTTTCTTGGGTTTCTTGTCGATTTTGCATGAATCATTTTTCTTAATCTGAATGTTATCAACGTAGTTTCTGTTAGAGACAGTGTACTGTTCCCTTTTGGTGCACTGGTCCTTCAGTTGGCCAGTTCCTCCACAAAAGGAACAGATTCTGTCACTAGGGAGATCAACGTAAGCTTTCTTCTTCTTGTTATTCTTAAAGTAATTTAGGCCTTTTGAATTTTTTTCTTTTGGCATCTTAAATCCATTTGGGAGTAATTTTGATTTTCCCTTTTTTTCTCTTGAATTTAATTCAAGCTTATCATTAATGTTACGGTTGGATTCTAGATTCAATTTTAAATTTTGAAACTCATTGCACAAATCTTTAGTAGATGCATCATTCAATTCTTTATTCAAGCCTAATAATTTGTATTGCGACAACTCAATATTAAGAATAACATTTTCCTTTTTAATTCTCTCTATATTTTCCTTTAGAATTATGTTTTGATCCAACAAACTGAAAAATCTGTTTTGGACATCATATCTAAAGGTGTTTATATAGGAGACATGGTCTTTGCTTACCTTGAGTTCCTTTTCTAATTGGAGACACTTAACATTGTAATTTTCAAGTTTGGCTTGTGTCTCCTTTAGCAACTCAATCAATTTATTTTTACTTAAATTGGATGAATGGATAGTAAATGAGTTAGAAGAACATACCTGCTTTATGGCAAAGGCATTAATTTCTATCTTTTGAAAATCTTCTTTTTCAAATACGGTAATGGGTTTGGGAACAATTTTATGATTGGAGTTAGTAGTGGTTACCTCAAAGTCTCCAATTTTGATGACTCTCCAAACTTGATAATTTTCCGATTTGATGAAGATCTTCATCCTATTCTTCCAATAAATGTAGAAATTTCCATTAAACATCGGTGGTCTTTGAGTAGAATATCCTTCTTCCATTCCCTCGTTCATAATTGACATTTTTGGGAACACCAGGATTCTGCCCTCAGGGTTTCCTGATCTATTGGGAACAGGGCTCTGATACCAATTGTAGACTCAATTAGGAACGGGAACAGCAACAAGAGGGAGGGGTGAATTGTTGTTGTTACTAGTTTAAGCGTTTTTGCCATGTTTTTGCGGAATTGAATAAAATAAATAAAGCTTAAACTTAGAGCGAAATAATTAAAAGAGACAAACGATTTTTACGTGGAAACCTTCTAGGCCTAAATAGAAGGAAAAACCATGACCCCTCGGGATTTCTAAATTCTCCACTATGTTTAAGGCAACTCGTTACAATTACATTAAACATCTTACTTCACTCGAAGCGCATCAACTAGGCCAACTCTTCTCTCTCAAATTGATTCACTCAAAGCAACAAACTTAGCTTCACTAAAAGCTAATTCTCACCACTAGCTTCTCTAGAAGCTTTCTCCTTAGCTTTACTCAAAGCTAATCTCTTCTCTAGCTTCACTAAAAGCTATCTAATTCCCCCCTTAGACTCACCCGAGTCTAATTACATATTCTCTCAAAAACCCTTACAAAAGAATAAAAACTCTCTAAAAATAAAATCAATGAGTTGCACAAGAAACTATTATAAATTAATTGGCATTTTTAAAACAAAATTTTCTTGTAAAAATTCTCCCAAAATTACGTATGATTTAATGGCTCATACTTAGGCAAGTTTTGAAGAATAATCGAGACCACTATTTATAGAGCTAAAATCCCTAAGAATAAGGAATATTCCAATCCATTATTCCATTATCAAAAAGATCATGGGAGTAATGTGGATTAACCAAACATACGGTTATTTGATTAAGTCAAATCATACAGAAATAACCGCTGTTCCCATTTGCCTAAAATAGCTTCTGTTCCCTTCAAACAGCAGTTTCTTCAATAGCTGTTCCTGTTCCAGTACTAATTGCTGGAACGTGTTTGCTATAAATAGGAACGGTTATGCTTATTACGAATAGTTACTTGCTAACTTGTAGGTATAAAGACGGTTAAGAATGATAGCTAAGACCCATTCAACAACAACTAATTCTATTTTTAGTAAATCCAATATTTACTAAAAATAGATCCTAAAATAAAGGATCTTTATTTAGAGGCTCATACGTAAAGTAATTTTTAGAAAACTTTTTGCCAATTAATTATAATAATTAATTAATGCAACAAATTAACTTTATTTAATACATTAACTAAAAATAATAATTATAAATAAATAACCAGAATTTTCAGTTAACGTAGGCTGACTCTAGTTCAGGAACAGTGCGCTGTTTCCAGAATCCAGTTTTGCTAGAACATCCAACTTAGGAACAGTAAACCTACTGTCTCCATTTTACATCCCAAGCGATATACTTCTTCTAACATCCCTTGAATCATTTTGACACGTGTATTCCCATGAACTAAGCCATAGGTACTATCAACGATCACAATTAATCGGATATCGACCTGCACACAATCTCTAAACACATATTTGCTTAAGTGTAGTCATCATCAAAACTCAAGAGGTCCAACACTTTTTCACCAGGAAACACTCTAGCCATCCAAGGTCTTTCTCGTGATTTACGACTACTTCCTATAATCATAAATTTACAACCACAAGCCCTACTTTTGGAACCAGGCCGAGCAGCATTGTCTAAGTTATGCTAATCATGCCTTATATTACTGTAGCGATGACATCTTAAGTACAAACTCACTCTAGAACGTCCTTCCTTTTGTTTATATGAAGCACATGTAAATTGAAAACCAATTGTCAGTGCTATCTCATCAGCCCAAGCATGTAAATCAACTATAGAATCAAATTCTCTATCGGTAACTAGTCTTTTGGAATAATCTACATCATTCCCTAAGTTTTCAAAGTCCTGCAAATAATAAGGGTGTTATTATAATAACGTTATCGTAATATAATAATATATTAAATTATAAGAGTAAATAAACTCATTTACTTTAAAATTTAATAAATAATAGTAACTTCAAATTAAGAAGAAATAATTTTTGAAAAAAATACTTCAACATTTAAATAAATTAATCCCTCCAATTTAAATTTAATTTTTATAATAACATTATCATAATATAATAATACATAAAAATAAAACAATATATTAAAACATTTATGAAACAAAAATAACTTTGAACTACGAGTGGTTTTATGATTATGTTGAAAGAAGTTTGAAGCTCTTGTTTAGTCCCATGGGACTAAGTGAGTTTCAAAGAAAATGTCTCAAAAGATTTATGATTTCAAAATGAATTTATTACAAATAAAATTGTATAACTAGCTAGTATATTATACTCGGCCTTTTAGCAAATACTATATCTATAGCAAATACTATATCTATGTGAGTTTTTAATGGTTTTGTTTTTAAAATAAAATCTTATGCCGCGTCGAAGGATAACGGAGAGTCCGAAAGCAAATTCGTGCAGGAGTAATACTCCATCCTTATGTTATATTGTTGGGATTAATTTATGCACTAAGAGACATTTTATTTCGGTTAGTATTTGAGAACACTGATTTGTAGTTGGACTTTTGGAACTTTATTCCATATATTTGTAATTTTCCTAATTTTTATTATATATGTTGTGATGCATTTGATTGATTTATAGAGAGTGGTCAATTGGACGTTGGTATACTTAAGTAAACCCTATTATTGTGTTTGCATAGTTGAGCTTCCGCTTGATTACTAAATTTGAAATAGTCTTAGCCTTCATCATTTAGAGTGATCACTTGGACGTTGGTTTACGTAAGTAAATGATTTCAATTAATTAATTAAGAAAAGCAAGGTGAAAAATCATAATCAAAATGAATAAAGTATATATTGTATGATCACATAGAATTTATTATCTGATTGGATATTTAATTAATCAATTTCTGATTGAATATTTATACAAGATAAAAATTACATGATTGGACTTCATGATGGAAATATATATACATTTAAGGATCACAATTTATACTAACAAACCATAGTAAATCTTGTGCATTTACTTTTAAACATTTAAAAGATTTTATTGCTACATTATAAGAATAAAATATTTTCGATCATAACATGAAAAGGAAAGAAAATTTGAAGATCATGGATAGTAATAAAAATAATTGGAAATTTTAAATGCTAATTTTGAGTTTTTGGCTTTTTTAAATAGTATATAAACGTTTTTCTTATTCGCGTGGTGACTTAAGTTTCTAACTTCTCCACTTGTTAGACAAAAAGTTAAGGTTTTTGTTAAATTTTCGTAATTATTACACATTATAATGATTCTTTTTCATAAATTAATGTCGCGATCACACTTATGAGACACATTTTACAAACAAAATAAGTACTTAATTTAATTTAGAACTTAACATTTTGTCTACCACATAAAAAAGTTGAAAGCTCAAGGTTACAATGCAAGTTTTACAAAATGTTTGTGTCACATGAAAAAGTCAAAAATTCAATGTTAGCATGTAAAAATTTTCCAAAAATACTATATCTGATTAATTATTTTTAATAATTAAGTTTGATTTTGTATTATCATAGAAAGCCCAAAGCAGGCAAACACTATTACATAATGCCCTTTTTGGCATTGGTTGAACAAGGCATTTTGTTTCGGTAGTTGCGGACAATATTGGAGCCAATAGTGGCGGACCCAGGAATTTCAATTTGGGGGGGCAAAATCCGAACGTCACGTCGTTCGAATAATCTGATCGTCGTCCGAATATTTTTTTTTTAAAGAAAAATAGAAAACATAATAGAAACAATATTTACAATTTACAATATCAAATCCGATGTTAAAAGTTTTACAATCCAAAATATTTAAAAAAAAAATACAAGCGTTCAAATGAAAATTACAAATTCATCCTTCGAGTTTTCATATTTTTAAAGCGATCAATAATCTTTTCATCAGAAACTTGTAGAAACACTTCCTTCTCAATGTAAGTAACCAAACAATCATTCACTAGTTGATCACCCATGCTATTTCTCAACTTATTTTTGACAAACGTCATTGCGGAAAACACTCTTTCTACACTTGTCGTAGCAACAGGAAGAATCAACATCAACTTGATTAGCAAATGTATAAGAGGAAAAGTCTCATGTTTCCTTGTTTTAACAAGCATCATGGAAAGAGAATTGATATCTTGCAAATCATGAAATCTTTCATCATTTTGCATAGAATCTAAGAGGACATCAAGTTGAAGATCAAGAGCCGTTAAATCATAGCATGAAAACTCTTCGAGATATAAAGAAGCAAGTTTAAGTATCCTCTCTTTATCAAAAGATGAAAAGTTACCTCTAGGACTCAGGGAAGCCATGCATGTAAGTAACTCCATGTTCTTCTCATTAAAACGGTTATCAATCTCTTGAAGATGCAAATCAATTACTTCCAAAAAAATGTCAACGCGAAAATGATGTAGATTTGTTGCTTGTTTAGCAAAACGTCTTGATCTTTCTTGAGGTACATATTGATCATCCATAGATGGAACATCAATCTCGTGTTTAGTACAAAATAAAATGACTTTGTCTAAGAGACTATCCCATCCTTGATCCCTCATCTTTTGCAACACATTCGTTGTACTTTTAACAAGGCTAATGGCATTCACAATATCTTGTTCCTTTCTTTGTAAAGCAACACATAAATCATTAGTGTAGCCAAAAATAGTCAACATGAAATGAGCCATAAAAATAAAATCAAAGAACTCCAAAGATCCTAAAACAACTTGAGCTTTGAGCTTATCATCCGGAGAGCCATTTTCTCCAATCTCCTCAAGCACTTTAACAATTGAAGGAAACAAGTTGATGATACTTATTAGACACTTGTAATGAGATCCCCAACGTGTATCTCCCGGCCTACTTAAACCACGTTCTTGATTCAAACCCGATCCACTTTCAATTTCCCCCACTTCCAAAGCTTGAGCCACTACTTGAGCTTGATGTTTTTGAATAAGGTCTCTTCTCTTACAAGAAGCTCCCACCACATTTAACAAGTTTGCAAGTACGTCAAAAAGCCAAGTACAATTAACATTCTTTTTAGCAACCGCAACTAGAGTTAGTTGAAGTTGATGAGCAAAACAATGAATGTAATAGGCTCTTAGAGTATCATTCATAATCAAAGTCTTGAGGCCATTGATTTCACCCCTCATGTTACTTGCCCCATCATACCCTTGACCTTTTATCATAGAAGGACTTAATGAATGTTCCATAAGCAACGACATAATGGCATTTTTAAGAGACAAAGCGGTAGTATCACCCACATGTAGAATGCCTAAAAAGCGTTCCACTATCGATCCATTTTCTCTATTAACAAACCGCAAAACAAGAGCTAGTTGTTCTTTTTGAGACACATCACTTGATTCATCGGCCAAAATAGAAAAGTAACCATCACCAATCAACTTGAATTAACAATGAACTAATGAAGCTATGAAACAATTAAACAAATTAACAATTACAATTACAAATTAACAATTAAATAAGTAATGGAAGCATGGAACTCACAATTAAACAATTGAAGAGAAGAGGAAGACTGGAAGAGGAAGCGAGTAGGTGTAGCGATTAGCGAAGAAGAGGAAGAAGCGAAGAACACTGTCGAATGTCGAATGTCTGTGAGCGAAGAAGAGGAAGAACAGTCGAAGGCTACACTGTAACACTGGAACTTCCGAACTTGGCCGGCCGTTTGTGGGCTGTGGCGGACTGGCAGTGGTCGGTGGAGTCGTGGAGATTTGGAGAAGGAAGGTTCAAGGTTTTGTCTGTACTCTGTCGAATGTCGAACACAGGTGAATGTGATTAGGGTTTGCTTTGTTTTTTAAATGGAAGCAGCAACATTTTATTTTTTTATTTTTTTTTTAAAGGTGATTAGCGACGGGGATTTTGGTCGCCAGGTGGTCGCTAAGTGGTCGCAAATTTTTTTTTTTTTTTTTTAAAATCTCATTAATTTTTTTCAGATTGGGGGGGCCACTGCCCCCCCTTGCCCCTAGCTGGGTCTGCCACTGGGAGCCAACGCAACAAGTGTTGTGGCGGAGGCCAATTCTAAAACAACTAACGCCACAAACCTGCTTAAAATAAAAGCCTATAAAATGAATACAAGAAGTTCAAGTTTCTTTTTTTTTTTTTAATATTTATAATAGCTAATAATATATAAAAAATATATATATATAAATAATCCAATAATACATAAATATACAATACTGAAAACTCTTTTAGTCTTGCATATTCCACATATAAAAAAATATATATATAAATACTCCAATAATACATAAATAATACACAAGATACACAATACACAACAATACCTCAATGTTCCAACGCTTTAAATTCACCACAATATACATAATTTACAAAATATATACAATATACACAATAATATACATAAACTAATTCAACAAAAGGAATGAATTTCGGTTTTAACTTAATCTCGCTTTCTAATGTCACTGTCAATGAATCGGGCCCGTAGCTCTCGTACCTCAATAATATCAACCGTATAACACGTCATACAAAAAAGACAATATGTCTATAAAAAAAATTTATTAGATTTGATAAATAAATATGAGCTATAATTAAAAATCAATTCAATTTAATCACTCAGTATTGAGTATGTTGTTGCTTAAAAGCCACTTGAAATTCCAGTTGATTGTTTATGGCACTATAAATTATTATTAAATAGAATAGATATTAGGAAAAATTACCATGAACAATATAACTTTTTTCTTATTTTCCTTTAATAATACCAACTTATGATTAACTATAAACTATACCAACTTAGGCGATGTTTCCCTTGAATATCCCCAAAATGTTAAAAATCAAACTATAGGAACGTATATGACAAAAGATTTTGTGAATTAGCTAATAAATTGAAGTTAGTATTATTCTAGGAAAAAAACCCTCCACTAAATTGGAATTATTCAAGATTAATTAAAATTTAGTATTATTGTAAGAAAATTAACAAAAATTTATATTATTTATGGTAATTTTTCTTATATATTAAAGATAAAAAAAATGGAGAAATAATTGTGCTGGACTAAAGCAGTCCTAATTAAGCCAAATTAATTATTATGGTTCATACTAAAAGATTATTATATGATCACTTGTAATTAATTATTTAATTGATTGTTATTCTTGTAGTTTATTGAAAATTAATGTGTATAAATTTTTTTTTTAAAACTTAATATTCAAAAAAGGATTAGTATCCAATGATTAATAAATATTTTTAATCTAGCAAATATAAGAAAACAAATTAGAAGATCATTCTCAAAAATTAATAAAGTATATATTGTACGCTCACATAGGATTCATTCTACAATTTGATATTATTTCATTAATCAATTTGTAATTAATACTTATTGAGGATTAATATTACCTAATAAGTAAAACATTTTCAATCATTGTATATATGGTGAAAGTTGATTAAAATTCAAAAAAATATATTTGAATTTAACAAATAATGACAAGATCTTGTGCATTTAGTTATTTGATTGGATATTATTTCATTATTTAATTTATTGAATATTCAAAAAATCTTAACACGATATTATAAAATAAAAAAAGTATTTTCAATGATAAGCAAATAAAAATTGGTGATCATGGTTATTATTGGATCATTTGTGATATTGATTATTAATTGGATAATATTTTAATTAAAAGGGAAAAATATTCTAAAATATATAAATGCCAAAGAGCCACAAGTTACACAGAGAAGCAATTAACTTTAAGCTGTTTTCAACCAAACAAAAAACGTTTATATATCTTACATCAATATTTTTTTTTTCATTAAGGATCTAATTGAATAACATGGCTGGAAATAAGTCATTTTTGCCTCTTATGTTGGTTCTACAAGTTATTTTTCTTTGTGGTAAGTAACAAAATTATTACTATAATTATTTTTTTTTGACAAATATTATTATTATTATTATTATTATTATTATTATTAGCAGCAGTAGTAGTCATAGTAGTCGTAGTAATAATAGTAGTATTATTAGTACTCAATCATTTATTTTTGTTTGTTTACTTTACAATTTGCACACATTTTAAAGTAAATTTTGAGCATATTTAAATAAAATTCATAAGTTATCTTTTACTAAATATTTCATATATTGAAGTCTTTTTTCTCATCTACACATGATACAAGTCACAAAGCATACATTTCAAACAACGTAGACATGTAACATTTTTTAATGATTCCAGGCAACAATGTTACAAGTGCAAGAGAAGTGATGTTCCCTCAAAATGTGGGAATACAACGAAGTGGAAGTTGTTTTCCATTAGCAGGTTGTACTGATGCTTCATGTGTAGGTAGCTGTGGATCACTAGCAAAGAATTCTCATTGCCTTGGAAATGATTTATGCTGTTGTAGACAATAACATAATATCCTACTAGTCAATATAACTGCATGTACTACTAATAAACAAATTTCATATATTTAAAATAAAATTCAGCTCTTACTAGAGGTATCTTTTACTAAATATTTTAAATTATTTCAATGCAAATTAATAATGCTATATATATATATATATATATATATATATATATATATATATATATATATATATATATATATATATATATATATATATATATATATATATATATATATATATATATATATATATACACACTCCAATAATACAGAAATATACAATACTGAAAACTCTTTTAGTCTTGCATATTCCACATATAAAAAAAATATATATAAATACTCCAATAATACATAAATAATACACTAGATACCCAATACACCACAATACATCAATGTTCCAATGCTTTAAATTCACCACAATATACATAATATACAAAATATATAAAATATATACAATATACACAATAATATACATAAACTAATTCAATAAAAGGAATGAATTTTGGTTTTAACTTAATCTCGCTTTCTAATGTCACTGTCAATGAATCGGGCCCGTAGCTCTCGTACCTCGATAATATCTACCGTATAACACGTCATACAAAAAGACAAAATGTCTATAAAAAAATTTATGGATTTGATAATTAAATATGAGCTATAATTAAAAATCAATTCAATTTAATCACTCAGTATTGAGTATGTTGTTGCTTAAAAGCCACTTGAAATTCCAGTTGATTGTTTATGGCACTGTAAATTATTATTAAATAGAATAGATTTAGGAAAAATTACCATAAATAATATAACTTTTTGCTTATTTTTCTATAATAATACCAACTTATGATTAACCATAAACTAACCAACTTAGGGGATGTTTCCCTTGAATATCCCTAACATGTTAAAAATTAGAACTATAGGAACGTACACTAGTGGAAAAAAACGTATTTGCTGCTAATCATTTGCTGTGGTTTATGTACATACGTCGCAATAAGTAGGAAAAAGAATTAGAAAAAAAAAAGAAAACATTAATTGCTGCGGTTTTGGGACTTAACCGCAGCAAATACGTATGAGCAGCTTCAATTGCTGCGGATATGTATATGCCCGCAGCAAAAAATCACATTTAATTGCTCCGGTTCTTCATTACCCGCAGCAAATAACCCTTATTCAATAACCTTTAAAATTCATCAGCATTAATTGTTGCGGTTTATCTTATTGACCGCTGCAAATAGTATATAAAAATGGCGCCTTGCATTTGCTCTAACGTTTATATTTTCATAATATAACCCTTAAGCTTCTGTTTCATTCTTCAAAACAAACGCTCAAAACAAACGCACGCACAGCAGTTCTTCAAACATACGCACAACAGTTCTTCTGTTTCATTCATAAACTATAATTCTTCAAACTTCATCTTCTTCAAACATCATCGAACATTATCAAACTTTCCAGAATTCTTCAAACCCTTAATCTTCTTCAAACATCGAACATCATCATCTTCTTCAAACAGCCGTTCCATTCAAGAATTCTCTCAAACTTCTCTTGTTCATTATCAAACTTCAAACATCGAACATTCTTCAAAACATTCTTCAAACTTCAAACTTCATTATCGAACATTCTTATATTGTTCTTCAAGGTATTATTTTTTCAAGCTTAATTTAAATTCTTCAACTTCATTATGTTTTAGGGATTTAGTTTTTTTATACTAATTTTTTTTCATTGTATAGGTTATACTAACCCACCAAAATCCACGAAATTCAAGGTATCATTTTCATTTTCATTTTGTAAGTTAGGTTTAAATTTGTCATACTTTATGAATGTATATGTTGTTTTTGTTTTTAAGTTTTAAATTTATCATATATATCATGGTTTGTTATATTTTTAAGTAGTTTCTTCATTTTATTTATCAATGTGTGTGTTTTTTATGTTTTAAATTTATCATAATTTATTTCCAGTTTGTAAATTAGGTTTAATTAGCGTTGTTTATGGTTAAATGAATGAATGAGTTGTTGATATGAATGTTAATTAGTTGTCCACGTTTATGAATGTGATTTTATTTTTATTTTTTTATATGAATATTATTAATTATAGTTACTATAATAAACATCATTTGGATAGTGTTAAATGAACATTGTGTTATTATTTGGATTAATTAGTGCTAAATGAATGATTATTACTTAATTTTGTGGTTATTTAGAGTTCGTTAAGTATATATGTTTAAAAGTTGTGTATTAATTTTGTTTTGAATCAATTAATCACACTAGTTAGGATGACAAACGATCGTTCTTGGATGTATGGAAGCATTGAATCGTCGGAATTTATTGATGGCGTATTAGAATTTTGTAGTATTGCGGTTGAACATCAAGTTAGGACGGGGGGAGTTGGTTTTTATTGCCCATGTGTCAGTTGTGGCAATGTATCAAAGGTAGATAGTGTTGATATCCTTAGGGAGCACATACTTCGACGTGGGTTTAGGCCTCAATATCATGTTTGGGTTTGGCATGGTGAGGAGGGAGTTTACAAAGAGAAAAGTGTTGTTAAGGACGTCAATAATGTGGCCGATGTCAATGAGGATGTAGTAGATCATGTTGATGGGTATGAGACAGATGAAGAGAATGTCGATGAGGATGTGGATCGTGTTGATGAGATGATGGAGGGAGTCGAGGATGAGTTAGGAAAACGTCCTCGTGTTTTTGACTTGTTGACAGAGGCTTCTCAAAAGCCTTTGTACCCTGGATGTACAAAGTTCACCAAACTAACAGCAGTGTTGACAATTTTCTACATTAAGTCAAAGTTCAATTGGAGTGACGCTAGTTTCACAATGTTATTAGAAGCGTTAGGTGAGTTGCTTCCTGAGGGAAAGCAACTTCCAAAGTCGACATATTATGCCAAAAAGCTCATGTGTCCTTTCGGCTTAGAGTACCAGAAGATTCATGCGTGTCCGAATGATTGTGTGTTGTATCGGAATGAAAACGAGAACTTAGAAGAGTGTCCTAGGTGTGGGTTATCGCGCTACAAGCGTAAAGGGGCTCGGGATGCTAAAGGGCCCCCGGCTAAGGTATTGTGGTATCTTCCAATAATACCTAGAGTCAAGCGCTTGTTTTCTATAAAGAAAGATGCGTTAAATTTGAGGTCAGTTTCGCGCGTAAAGTAGGTCAAACATGGTTTGTTATGCACGAAACATGGCACACAACACTATTTGGCATATATTATTGTGTTGAAATGGTTAGACTTGATAATAATAGTCATATGCTAGAAATTAGAAGTTAAGTTGCGATTTTATGCGTTTTTAAGCGTTTTTGTCAATTTCGCGCGTAAAGTAGGTCAAACATGGTTTGTTTTGCACGAAACTTGGCACACAACACTATTTGGCATATATTATTGTGTTGAAATGGTTATACTTGATAATAATAGTCATATGCTAGAAATTAGAAGTTAAGTTGCGATTTTATGGGTTTTTAAGCGTTTTTGTCAATTTCGCGCGTAAAGTAGGTCAGACATGGTTTGTTATGCACGAAACTTGGCACACAACACTATTTGGCATATATTATTGTGTTGAAATGGTTAGAATTTATAATAATAGTCATATGCTAGAAACTAGAAGTAAAGTTGCGATTTTATGCGTTTTTAAGCGTTTTTGTGAATTTCGCGCGTAAAGTAGGTCAAACATGGTTTGTTATGCACGAAACTTGGCACACAACACTATTTGGCATATATTATTGTGTTGAAATGGTTAGAATTGATAATAATAGTCATATGCTAGAAATTAGAAGTTAAGTTGCGATTTTATGCGTTTTTAAGCGTTTTTGTCAATTCCGCGCGTAAAGTACTCAAGCTTGGTTTTGATGCGAAACCGGGGCTGATTAAGGCCTTGGTTATGCAAGGATTAATGTTGTGCGTAAGCTTTGATTAATGACACAGTCAAAAACTACAAATGATCATGAAAAGAACACGAAACAACCACAAACACTTAAACAAAATTCTGATCTAGCAAACTGTCGACCAGCCCTCCTTCGGCTCTGCTTCTAGGAGTCCACGGGGATCGTTAGAATGGTTTTAGGACCTTGATAGCTAGATCCAAGTACCAAGATTCCCTTTCCACTTTAGCCTAGGTCCTGGATGCATAGTTTTGGTCTCCACGTGTCGTGCAAGGTGGTCTGGTCACTAGTTTGATGCTGTCAATTTCGCGTTTTTATTTGTCAATTTCGCGCGTAAAGTAGGTCAAACATGGTTTGTTATGCACGAAACTTGGCACACAACACTATTTGGCATATATTATTGTGTTGAAATGGTTAGACTTGATAATAATAGTCATATGCTAGAAATTAGAAGTTAAGTTGCGATTTTATGCGTTTTTAAGCGTTTTTGTCAATTTCGCGCGTAAAGTAGGTCAAACATGGTTTGTTATGCACGAAACTTGGCACACAACACTATTTGGCATATATTTTTGTGTTGAAATGGTTATACTTGATAATAATAGTCATATGCTAGAAATTAGAAGTTAAGTTGCGATTTTATGGGTTTTTTAGCGTTTTTGTCAATTTCGCGCGTAAAGTAGGTCAAACATGGTTTGTTATGGACGAAACTTGGCACACAACACTATTTGGCATATATTATTGTGTTGAAATGGTTAGAATTGATAATAATAGTCATATGCTAGAAATTAGAAGTTAAGTTGCGATTTTATGCGTTTTTAAGCGTTTTTGTCAATTTCGCGCGTAAAGTACTCAAACTTGGTTTGTTATGCACGAAACTTGGCACACAACACTATTTGGCATATATTATTGTGCTGAAATGGTTAGAATTGATAATAATAGTCATATGCTAGAAATTAGAAGTTAAGTTGCGATTTTATGCATTTTTAAGCGTTTTTGTCAATTCCGCGCGTAAAGTAGTTCAAACTTTGTTTGTTTTGCACGAAACTTGGCACACAACACTATTTGGTATATATTATTGTGTAGAAGTTGTTAGAATTGAAAATCATATTCATATTCTAGAATTTATGTGTTAAGTTGCGATTTTATGCGTTTTTAACCGTTTTTGACACTAACTTCTATTTTCTCTTAGTGCTTTCAACAACCTCCTTCTTCCGTTGACTGCGGCTACTACGCGCTTAAGTTTATGGACGATATTATAAATTCCGTGAAGGAATTTGGAGTCGAAAATATAGATGCCGTAAGTATTTGTTACGTTCTTAATTAAATATATTATTGGTAAAATCTAATGTTTCTATATTAATAGCTTTTATTTTAATATTATAATATAGGTTTTAAACGACATTCCGAGGGAAACACGGGCTTTGAGAAGTGAAGAGATGCGCGAATTAAAAGACAAGATTGCCGTGTATCTTGCTAATATTTGTCCTTGATAAATTGTAATTAGTATTGATTATTTTTTATAGTTTATTTAATGTATATATATATATATGTACGTACATATTATATTATATATATATACGAGCGAGAGTTTATTATTACAAAGAGATTAATGTTGATTATCTGTGATTATCATTGGATTAATCACTGTTATTACATTGTAATATTGTTGCATTATTATAAGGATTAAACGGAAAAAGAAAAAAAAAAGAAAAAAAAGACACTTATTGCTGCGGTTTTACCCCTGACCGCAGCAAATAACACCAATTATTTGCTGCGGTTTTAGCCCATGACCGCAGAAAATAACACCCATTATTTGCTGCGGTTTTAGCCCATGACCGCAGCAAATAATGCCCTTATTTGCTGCGGTTTTGAACCGCAGCATTTAAAGTAGGACATTTTGCTGCTATCACTATTGCTGGGGACCAAAACCGCAGCAAATAATGGTAAAAAAACCGCAGCAAACGAGGTTTTTTCCACTAGTGGTATATGACAAAAGATTTTGTGAATTAGCTAATAAATTGAAGTTAGTATTATTCTAGGAAAAAACCCCCCACAAAGTTGGTGTTATTCATGATTAATTAAAATTTAACATTATCGTAGGAAAATTAACAAAAGTTTATATTATTTACTATAATTTTTCCTATACATTAAAGATAAAAAAAATGGAGAAATAATTGTGTTGGACTAAAACAGTCCTAATTAAGCCAAATTAATTATTTTGCTTCATACTAAAAGATTATTATATGATCACTTGTAATTAATTATTTAATTGAATGTTATTCTTGTAGTTTATTGAAAATTAATGTTTATAAAAAATTTGTTTTAAAACTTAATATTCATAAAAGGATTAGTATCCAATGATTAATAAATATTTTTAGTCTATAAACTAAAGAAAACAAATTAGAAGATCATTCTCAAAAATTAACAAAGTATATATTGTACGCTCACATAGGATTCATTCTATAATTTGATATTATTTCATTAATCAATTTGTAATTAATACTTATTGAGGATTGTTGATTCTCTTAGGTTTTGATGATGACTACACTTCAAGTAAATAAATGTATTTTTAGAGATTGTGTGCAGTTCGATATCCGGTCGTGATTAAGATCCTTGATAGTACCTATGACTTAGTCTATGAACATGTACTCGTCAAAGGAATCCAAAGAAGTTAGAAAAAGCATATCGCTTAGGATGTCAAATGTAGACAGGAGGTCTACTGTTCCCAAGTTTGATGATCTAACAAAACTGAAAATTGAAAACAGTGCAGTGTTCCCAGAGTGGAGTTTGAACAAAATACGTCTGCTAAAATTCTGATTATTATATTTTCTGATTTTTAGTTGATGTATTAGTTAAAATTAATTTGTTGCATTATTTAATTATTATTAAGTTAATTGGAAAAATATTTTATAACCACCTAACGTGTGATTTTCTAAATCCTTTTTATTAGGCTTTTGTTTCGGATCTATATTTGGTGAATAACTAAATTAGCTAAATATAGTGAAGGGAACAAAAGCTGGCATTAGTAAAGGTAACCGTACCTATTATTGGAAAAGGGAACCATAGCTAATTTTAGTTAAAGGGAACCGTAAGCTATTATTAGTATAGGAAACTATAACTAATTTTCCTATTGTTAGTAAAAGGAAACGGTAGCTATTGTTAAGGAAACTGTGGCTTTGATTTAATCAAATTTACACCTATTTTACCTTTTGTTAAGGCAATAACCATGGGTTTTGACCTTACTAATTGAGATCCATATTATTCTCCTTATTATCAGTGATAAGGGAGTAGTGGGTGGTTACTTCCTTTTTATTAGGAAAATTAACTCTATAAATAGAGGATTCGGTTGTTCCTCAAATAATGCATTCGTACGAGCAATTAAATTCATACGTTATTTTTGGAAAATCAACAAGAAATATTTTGTTTAAAAATTGCCAATTAGCTTATAATAATTTCTTGTGCAACTCTTTGATTTTATCTTTAGAGAATTTTTATCCTTGTAAAAGGGTTTTTGAGTGAATTATTGTAACTAGATGGGTAAGTCTAGGGGAGAATTAGAAAGCTTCTAGTGAAGCTAGAGAAGCGATTACCTTGGAGCAAAGCTAAGAAAGTTGCTTTGAGTGAAGCAATTGAAAGGAGAAGTTAGCCTAGTAAGAGAAGCTTTGAGTGAAGCGAGGTGTTTTATGTAATTGTAACGAATTGTCTAAAACATAGTAGAGAGTTTTGAAATCCCGAGGGGTCGTGGTTTTTCCTTCTATTTAGGCTTAGAAGGTTTCCACGTGAAATTGTGTTGTCTCTTTCATTATTTTGCTCTAAGTTTAAGTTTTATTTCTTTTATCTAATTCCGCAAAAACAGGGCTTAAATACTTAAACTTATTAAAACAACAATTCACCCCCCTTCTTGTTGTTGTTCCCATCTCTAAAACAGTCTACAATTGGTATTAGAGCCAGTTCCTCATTTGATTAGGAAACCCTGAGAGCAATATCCTGGTATTTTTAGAGATGTCAATAATGAATGAACGAATGGAAGAAGGGTACTCTACTCTAAGGCCACCCATGTTTGATGGAAAATTCTATACATATTGGAAGAATAGGATGGAGATCTTCATCAAAGCCGAAAATTATCAAGTTTGGAGAGTTATCGAAATTGGAAACTTTGAGGTAACAACTACAAACTCCAATAACGAAATTATTCCCAAACCTATAACCGAATTTGAAAAAGAAGATTTTCAAAAAATAGAGATAAATGCTCTTGCCATCAAGTTACTTCACTGTGGTTTTGGACCAAACGAGCATAACCGCATTATGGGTTGCAAATCTGCCAAACAGATTTGGGACCTGCTGGCAGTTACCCATGAAGGAACAAGTGAAGTGAAACGTTCCAAGATAGACTTGTTGATATCTAAGTATGAACAATTTGTTATGGAACCAAGAGAAATCATCCAAGAGAAAGCATCCAAGAGACGTTTACAAGGTTCACTAACATCACAAACGAAGTTGTCTCTCTTTGAAGACTTATTCCCACCGATAAACAAGTTAGGAAAATTCTAAGGAGTCTCACTCAAGATGAACGCTGAAGAGCCAAGGTCACTGCCATCCAGGAATCTTGGAAGAGCTGGTTGGTTCCCTAATGACACACGAATTACATCTGGGAACATCAGATAGTTCCCGAAACAAGCGATTGACTCTGACAGCAGCAGATCAAGATGAATTAGATTGTGATGAGGAGGCTGCCATGCTGGTACGAAAACTCAAGAAGTTCTTCAGGAACAACAAGTACACCAATTAAAGAAATAACAAGGAAAGAAGAACAACCAATACAAAATCAAACCTTGAATGCCACAAATGTGGAAGCACCGATCACTTCATCAAAGATTACCCTATATGGAAAAATGAAAAGGGCAAGGGAAAGGCAAGGGATACAGGAAGACTACAAAGCAAAGGAAATCTCAACAAAACCGACTTTCGCAAAGCCATGATAGCTGCATGGGGAGAATCCGAGAGTGATGCTGAGACCAAAAACCCCGAAGAAGAAGAAACAAATAATTTATATCTCATGGCCTCACACGAAAGCAAAAATGAGAAATCCAAAGGAAAACAGGTAAAGTCTTCTAATTCATTTTCTAACCATCCGTTTAAATTAATTAGATATAAATTAACAGAGTTGTTTATGGAGACACAAGACAAATTGAAGAACTGTAATGATAAATGTCTCAAACTTGAAAAAGACCTTAAGATAAGTAAAGACCATATTTCCTATGTAAATACCTTTAGATCCAATGTCCAAAACAGATTTTTCAATTTTTCAGATCAAAATGTAATTTTAAAGGAAACAATGGAAAGAGTGAAAAAGGAAAATATTATTCTTAATGTTGAATTGACACAATATAAATTGCTAGGCTTGAATAAAGAATTGAATGATGCATCGATTAAAAATTTGTTTACAGATTTTCAAAAATTTGGAAATCAACTTAGAATCCAACCAAACCGACAATGATAAATTAGAACTTGAATTAAATTCAACAGAAAAAGGGAAAATAGAAAATGTTCCCAAATGGATTCTAAATGCTAAAAGTAAAAATTCAGAACGCCTAGATTATTTTAAGAATAATAAAAAGAAAAAGGTCTAAGTCGATCTCCAAAGTGACAAAGTCTGTTCCTTCTGTAGCAAAAGGGACAGCATACTGTCTCCAATAGAGACTATGTCGATCGCATTTGGATTAAGAAAGTTGATTCATGGCAAATCGACAAGGAACCCAAGAGAGACTGGGTTCCTAATATTAACAATTAATTTTTCATACAGGTCCAAGTGAGGGGGAACAATTCATGGTATCTCGACAGTGGGTGTTCCAAGTATATGACAGGTGATAAATTAAAATTTCTCTCACTGGAAACCTATGATGGGGGAACTGTGACTTTTGGTGACAACATGAAAGGTGAAATCGTCGCCAAAGGAAAAGTAAGAAGGTCAAGTTCCCATGCAATTGATAATGTATTTTTGATCGAGAATTTAAAACATAACTTACTAAGTATTTCTCAGTTCTGTGACAAAGGTAACTCTGTAAACTTCACTTTTGAAAAATGTATTATTTATAGGAGTGACACAAGAGACACTGTTCTGGAAGAGATCCGAAAAGGGAACACTTATGTTGTGGACCTCGACACTGTTCCCAAATCGACTCTGACTTGTCTCAGTGTCATAGAAGAGGACCCTCTTCTTTGGCATAAACATCTAGGTCATGCTAGCTTTACTTTGATTAATTCTTTAAGATCAAAAAACCTAGTAAGAGGATTACCATCCATAAAATTTCTAAAGGATGAAATTTGTGATCCTTGTGCCAAAGGAAAACAACTAAGGTCGTCCTTTAAACAAAAGAATGTGGTGACCACTTCTAAACCGCTTGAATTAATTCATATGGATCTTTGTGGACCTATGAGAACCCAAAGCCGTAGTGGCAAACGATATGTATTTGTTATTTTTGATGATTATAGTAGATTTACGTGGACTTTATTTTTAATAAGCAAAGATGAAGCCTTTAATGAGTTTGTTTCTTTTGCTAATAAAATACATAATCTAGTAATAATCAACTTATACACATAAGGTCAGATCATGGTAAAGATTTTGAAAATTCAAGCTTTATGGATTATTGTAATGAACATGGAATAAGCCATATTTTTTCCGCACCAAGAACACCACAACAAAATGGTGTGGTAGAAAGAAAAAATTGAACTTTAGAGGAAATGGCAAGAACCATGTTAATTGCTAGTGGTCTACCTAGAAATTTTTGGGCCGAGGCTGTCAATATTGCATGCTATATTTTAAATCGTGTACTATAAGACCTATCACTTCTAAGACACCCTATGAATTGTTTAAAGGTGTAAAACCGAATATTTCGTATTTTCGTGTGTTTGGATGTAAATGCTTTATTCATGTTAATGGAAAACGAAACATAGGAAAGTTTGATGAAAGAAGTGATGAAGTAGTATTTCTTGGCTATTCATCTCATAGTAAAGCTGATAGAGTTTACAACAAAAGAACTATGTGCGTAGAAGAATCCATTCACATTATTTTTGATGAAACTAACTTTATGACAAGTGAACAGGATACAAATAATTTTAAAATAGGTCTTGCAAATTTGGAAGATGATGAAGATGTAATGAAAGTGAAAAATCAAAGAACTGAAGGAGAACAGCTGATTGAAGAACAAATCGAAGTCCCAGACAATACAGAACAGCTAGTGAATGAGGACCAGTAAACTGTTCCCGATTCAGCTGTTCCTAGAAATGAGCAAACTGATCCAGTTGAAAATGAGCAGTTGAACAATCAAGTTAATGACCCTGAGCCTACAACAGTTCCCACAAGAGAATTTGTGCCCAAACCTTGGAGATATCAAAAATGTCATTCTCTTGATTTAATAGTTAGTGATTAGAATAAAGGAACACAAACTAGATCCCAAATAAGAAATTTATGTGCACACTTTGCGTTCTTCTCAACACTAGAACCCAAAAATTACGAAGAAGCTCTAAAATATTCTGAATGGATAGTAGCCATGCAAGATGAATTAAATGAATTTGAAAGAAATAAAGTACGGCATTTAGAACCCAAACCAAAACACAAAAAGGTGATTGGACTAAAATGGGTATTTCTGAATAAATTGGATGAGCATGGAATCATTGTAAGAAACAAACCGAGGCTCAAGGTTAAAGGGTACAATCAACAAGAAGGAATTGATTATACCGAGACATTTGCTCCGGTAGCGAGGTTAGAGGCTATGAGAATTTTAATTTCTTTTGCTGCATTTATGAATTTTAAATTATATCAAATAGATGTGAAATGTGCTTTCTTGAATGGTTTTCTTGATGAAGAAGTCTTTGTGGAACAACCCCCTGGCTTTGAAAATTCCTCTTTTCTCGATCATGTCTATAAGCTTGATAAAGCTCTTTATGGGTTAAAACAAGCTCCTAGGCAATGGTATGAAAGATTATCAATGTTCTTGATTGAAAATAACTTTGTTAGAGGTAAAATTGACAAAACCTTATTCTTTAAAAAATAGAGGTTCTGATATTTTAGTTGTTCAAATTTATGTTGATAACATTATTTTTGGTGCTACCAATGAATTGTTATGTAAAGAATTTGCTAACCTAAAGAACATAGAATTTAAAATGAGTATGATGGGAGAATTAAATCTCTTTCTTGGTTTGCAAATTAAACAAACAACAAATGGAATCTTTATTCATCAACAAAAATATATAAAAGAACTTCTCAAGAAATATGGTTTAAATAATGCTAAAACCAACCACACACCTATGGCTACAAATGTTAGATTAGATGAAGATTCAAATGGTATAGATGTTGATAAAATTATGTATCGAGGCATGATTGGTTCTTTACTATATCTAACTACTAGTAGACCCGATATTTCTTTTAGTGTTGGTTTATGTGCTAGATTTCAGTCAAACCCTAAACAATCACATCATACAACAGTAAAAAGAATTCTGAGATACTTGAAGGGAACAGATGACTTGTCCTTATTTTATCCTAAAAGTGATGTCTATGATTTGAAAGGTTATAGTGATGCAGATTATGTAGGAGATCTTGTGAACAGGAAAAGCACTTCAGGTATGGTACAATTTCTTGGCTCATGTTTAGTATCGTGGTGTTCTAAGAAACAAAACACCGTTGCACTATCCACCGCTGAAGCAGAATATGTGGCAGCAGCAGCTTGCTGTTCCCAAATGCTTTGGATAAAACAGGAGCTGAGAGATTTTGGTATTAAGTTTGAATGTGTTCCTATTTATTGTGATAATACCAGTGCCATCTACATATCTAAAGATCTAGTGCATCATTCAAGAGGAAAACATATCCACATAAGACATCATTTTTTTAAGGATAATGTTGAAAATAAAAATATTATTGTCAAGCATGTAAATACTAACGAGCAAATAGCCGACATCATGACAAAACCACTTCCAAGGGAACAACGAGAAAAAATAAGATTAGAACTTGGCATGATTAAGCTACACTAAAGTATGTGACAAGCATTCTCCTCAAGGAAAAATGAAAATTGTATGAGTCAAATCATCCACAAAATCTTAATTGAAAAATCAATTATTGAAAGGATCAGGTACGTAGTTATTTAAAAGTATATGCTATGAATGCTTTCATGTTTGCATGTTTAAATTGATCGGACCAAAGCAGCATATATATTCTTTGTCCTCATATAAAATATCTCATATTTTCAAATTATATATTTTTCTATTCCAGCAATTTTCTTTTAATAGATGGTTAACACAAATTAATTAAATAGTGGGAGCCGGATCATCGTAATGCTTCGAAAAACCGTTATTAACGACCCTCTCAAACACATTGTGTACACATGCAAAATTAAATAATGTGTAGTGCAACCTTTTGTTACCCGTCCTTTCATCAACAATATATACGCTTACCCTCACATCACAACCTCTCACATCATAACTCAAACTTTACCTTCACTCAAACCGTCAATCTCGTTTCCTCTTCTTCAAACCAAAAATCCACCATGAAAACCCCAAAATCCTCCTCAAGCAAGAAGCAAAGCAACAAAACGCCCAAAACCACTTAACCAAAACCGTTAAAGGTTGTTCATCCTTCACCCCAAATCGTTGCTGCTCCATCTCCATCACAAGAACAATCTGGTACACTAAGTGCATCTACGATGCATGTTGGAAATAAACGCCCCATTGACACTCCTACTGACAAATGATTATCAAAATCTGCAAAGAGGGCCAAGAAGAGTGATCCCAATAGTGTTGAGGAAATATCGAAGGAAATGTCTGTAGGATTTGGTCTTGATAAGTACTGGTATGAATCAACTCCTTTTTCTCAACTTCACGCTATATCACAAAATCAATACTGGGAAACTCTAATGGCTGATTACTGTTATAACCCCATTTACCCTAACTTAATGCGAGAATTTATTTCGAATTTTTCTATTGATAATGGTGTATGTTTGAGTGTAGTTAAGGAGATAAAAATAGAATTTAATAGTTTAATGTTGGGCGAATGGTTTGGAGTGCCAGCTGTAGGTTTTGACACTCATCATGTTGGGTCTAAAATTGTTTTTTCTGGTTTTAATGAAAAGACTATTCTGAAATTTTTTGGGGATTCATGAAAAGAAGGGTAAAATTAGTCACAATATATTGTCTACACTTCACAAATTGCTTTATAACACAGCACGTCGATTTATCTTGCCACACAACTCTAAGCGTAGTAAGGTAAATCTACGTGATGCTACCTTGATTTACTGTTTGGCTAATCACATAAAGATTAATTTTCGTTCTCTAATTGTAAACAAGAGCGGAAATCTCGATAAATAATTAACATTTAATAATAATGTTTAATATAAAAAAAAATATTGCAGAAGTCTCAAAATGCCGAATTGTTAAAAACTTTAAATCATAAAACTAAAACTGTTTAAAACAAAAGTAAAATATTATTACCTCTGATAAGAAATATTGTTTGCTCAAAAAGAAAAAAAAAACATCATCATCAAGTCATCAATAAAGATACAAAAAGTTGCTAAGTTCTCGATAAATAGTAATTTGCTGCGGCCTGGATTGGAACCTGAACTAAATCCTGCAAAATGCTACCATCCATGATACGGATGACAGCCGATTGAATCGGTCAGCGGTTAACGCCGAGCATAACATCCTATCCAGCTCAAAATACAAAAATTATACGCTACATTTACAAAA
The DNA here is from genome assembly GCF_026212465.1 of Amaranthus tricolor. Lineage (NCBI taxonomy): Eukaryota > Viridiplantae > Streptophyta > Magnoliopsida > Caryophyllales > Amaranthaceae > Amaranthus > Amaranthus tricolor. The sequence continues at coordinate 9,232,488 of NC_080054.1, forward strand.
TAATAATTTAAATACGTACTTATACTTAATTGACACCACCGTATACTTTTACCATGTTCTTTTTCTGTTACATACTTTTAAGTGATTAAGATACAATTCTCGATCCTGACAGAAGTACGTTACTACCACTTATACAATTCGGTAATTTTAACACTTGAGTAAGTTCATTTGTTTAATAGTCATAACCGTACCAAGCATCATAGCATCAACACTAATCAAGTTTATCACTGATCAACAGGCACATCAATATGACACCTGATATATGCAAGGGTCTGGTTAGGTGAGAACCGTAGTCCTAAACCCTAACTGTGGTGGGAGTCGTCACCTCTCCAATACAATATTTATGCTCGAGCTCTACAGGATAGGTAGCGAACCCCCTGTCTTACACCGCATTTTACGTGCCGGCCAACACGGACGCCGGGATTTTACATGCCGGTCCATGGTTCCACATTACCTTAGTATCAGGGTCTTTCAATCAATACACTTCACACAAGTACATCACATTTTTATTACTTCAAGTTGACTTTGAATTTGAATTTGACCAACCTAAGTGGTAAATTCATTTATATAATATAATTCTTAATCATAACGTTTAATTTACCTTTACGTCTTTATATGTTAATTACTTAATTTTTACACATTAAATTTTATTTATAACTTTATTTTAATAGGTCACTAAATTCACACTAATAACTTAATATTTTATTAATAGTCTCCAAATTAGTATTTTCCACAAGTAGCTACTAAAATCTATTTCTCTTGAAATAAGTCCCCAAAATCAAAATTTCTAACTATAAAATAAATAAAAATTTATTCTCCTCACAAAATCAAATATTCTAATTAAAATTAAAGTTAAACTGCAACCTTTGGATAAGTTTTCAAAACTCAACAAGTTTACCAAAGATAATTATTTCAAGTTTGGAAAACAAGTAAACTTATTAGATTCGCAAAAATCAACATTAAATTCTAGTTATAAAACAAAGAAAACATATAATTTCAAAAAAATCAATATTTCACACATAGTTTAAGAACAAGTTTACTAAAAATACTTTTACATCTTTTTGTATAAATTTTGGTCAAATAGTTAGCAAATAAAATATTATTTAATTTTGTATTAAATAGTAATTAAATGTCACAAAAGTTATTATTATTATTTTTTTTAAGTATGATATCTTATATATTCAAGAAAATCACTTCAATATTTAATAACTTATAAAGTTTTCTCAAAAATAACTTTTAAGATTTTATATAATATTATCTCAAAATAGCTTATAATAATATAAAAAAAATAAATCAAACTCTTTTTCTTTTTAATATGATAATGGTCGAATTATTTATGAATATTTAAGGGCCTTTTTTCACTAACAAAACAACATCATTTAATTTATTATAGTAAATTCAAGATTTAAATAATAACAGAACCACTAAAAAAAATATAAACTTTACACAATAACTTAGATATTTACTATAACTTTAAGGATAAACTTAAATCTCAAAATAAATTATAAAAACAATATTCTTAATATAATCATACCTAGTAAAATACGTTCATAAAATAACTTACTACCTTATAAACTTGTTTGAAGGCTAATATAAACATATTAATACAAAACTCTAACATAAAATAAATTCTTAAATATAATAACATTTCTAATGTAACACATAACTCATAAAAATACTAGCACTAGTTTATAAGATGAATCATGCTTAATATCACTAGAATATAATTTTGCACTCAACTTCCTAAACTTGTTCAAAGATTATTAAATTAACATACTAAAAATACTTTTAGCATACACATACTTAATATAACCTTGATCATAATTTCATTAAACTAAATTCCATTAAAATATATCAATATATTTCATACTTTGCATATTATAAAGTAAATATAATGTAAAATTCCACAAAAAGAGTAGGGTAAGAAGTTATACCATACTAACACCAAGTATTAGTACTAAATACTAATTAGGAAAATAATAAGAAAAAGATCCTCCAAGATAGATAATAATGGTCCAAAGATTTTTTGGTTCATCAAAATTTTGTTCTAGTATGTACAAGTGAATATACTTTAAAATAATGGGTAAATTTGATCATGAAAATATGTAGTTCATTTAAAATTTTGCTTAAACTATAATTAAGGTTAATATTAAAAATACGACTCATTTTTATGTATAAAATAATTATATAAAACTTATAAGGTTAAAATAATAAGTAGTAATGTTAGTTTAAGGAAGAAATTTAAAAAGTAATGTTTTACAAAACCGTGAATATAATAATAAAATTTTACTTTTCGTGCTACAAAATAATAAAATAATATTTTAGTTCTTATAAAAACATTTTAAACAAAATACTATATTTAAGTTTAATATTTTAAAGAAATTACAAAATCGGAAAAGATTTAGGAATTAAAGATGGTTTGAAATGGATAATCAAAGGATTACAGATTTGAATTGAAAATTCAGAATAATTAATCGGAAGATTAAATTAAGAATTTTTAGTCTATTACAACACTTTCCCCCTTAAGATAGTTTCGTCCCGAAACTAGAACTTACAGAAAAGGTTAAGGTATCGCTCTCTCATGTCTGCCTCCTTCTCCCAAATAGCTTCCTCACTCTGTGGTTTGACCACAAAACCTTGACCAATAAAATCCTAGAGTTTCTCAATTCTTTGACTCGTGTATCCAAAATCTGATAGGTCTCTCCTCATAGGCTAAGGACTCATTGATCTGAAGGGGTTCATGGGTTAGCACATGTGATGGATCATGAATATACTTCCTCAACTGTGAAACATGGAGCACATAATGAATTTTTACCAAACATGATGTTAAAGGCAACTAATAATCAACTTGTCTAACTCTTCTTAGAATTTCAAAACGTCTAATAAATTTCAGACTCACCTTTCCTCTTTCTTTTAACTCAAAAACATTAGTCTCATTTCCCTCAACTCTATGGATCAACTCAATAATCTCCGGATTCTAAAGTTGTGCCTCATTGATATGGTCAAACAAAGTTTGTATGTATGGTCATCGCTCCCAAATACCGTCTAACCTTATGTTGGTTACAAATCTCTAATATCAAACTCTGCATTTCACGGTAAAACTCACAAGGTACAGATTCGACACTCTCTGTCTCCTCCTCAAAACATAAGACAACTTGTTCACCTTCCTAGGGTGGTATAAAATTTCAAGACATAATCCTAATAACTCAAGCCATAGCCTTTGGCGCATGTTAAATTCTATCTAGTTGAAGTCATACCTCATGTTTTGAAGATCGCTGTAGATCTTATACGATAGCCCGCACAAATAATGTCTCCGCAATTTTAGAGGAAGGATTACTACAAGAAGTTTAATGTCGTGCAATGGGTAATTCACCTCACGTGGCCTCAATTGCCTTGATGGATAAGCTATGACATTTATATATTGCATAAGTACACATCCCAAACCTTTAAATGAAGTATCTCAATAGACCTTGAATCGTTTGCTACAATCATGCACTATTAATACATGAGCAGTAGTGATTCTCCTCTGTGATTCTTCAAAAGCAATCGTGTACCTCTCACTTTATTAAAATCGAATTCTTTATTTCAACAACTCAAACATGGGACGAGTAACCTTAGAGAAATTCTAAACATATTTCCTATAGTAACCAGCAAAACCCTAAAAGCTTCGAACTTCAGTTACATTCCTCGGAATCGATAATTGGTTATCGTCTTAATCTTCTCCACAGATCCATAGAAATTCCATCCTCAGACACAAAATGACCCTAAAAAAAACTATTTCCTTAAGCCAAAACTCGTACTTAATAAATTTTCCTAGATATTTTTTTTCTCAAAGTTTTAGCATAATCTTCAAATGTTCCTCATGTTCCTCTATGTTTCTCGAATATACCAAAATTTCATAAAAACTATAAACTCATCCAAATAAGGACGAATGTATATCTGCATCAAATCCATAAACATTGTTGGCGTATTTGTAACCCCAAATGACATCACCGAAACTCATAAAGTCCATAACTGACGCAGTTTTTAGAATACCATTCTCCGCTATCCTTAATTGAGGATACCTAGATCTCAAATAAATCATATAAAACTCTTGAGTTCCTAACTTTTTACTAGTCGAAAATATCATTTATCCTAAACAAAGGGTAACTGTTCTTGATGGTAATCTTGATAATCTCCCTATAGTCAATGCACAACCTCATCGTACCATCATTTTTACTAACAAATAAAACAAGGGCTCTCCAAGGCGACACATTACTGCGAATAAAACTCTCTTTTTTTTCTTTTTTTTTTTCTAGTAACTCATCTACTACTTCTATAATTTAGTGAACTCGTCTAGGATAAAATGGTACAAAGTCTTGGACATAGAGATAACATCATAAATCCGATCAATATGGGAATCAACAACTCTCCTCGGGGGTAAACAAGGTAAATCCTTAAGATAAACATTAGGATATTCACTAACAATCGGGGTTTCATCAAGACTCAATTTGGCTTTCTCCTTACTACTGGAAATAAAACACATGCATGTATCTCTCATCTCTATACTTAATCATTTTAATGGCTTGAACGACATAAATGGTTTGAACAGGGGACACATATTTGTTCATAATCAAGCACTCATCTCCTTGAGTTTTAACCCAAACAATCTTTTCCTTTAAAAAAAATCTCCACATGATGACGTCTCTACAAATCCATACCCAAAATAATATCATAAGTACCCAATTCAAACACTATCAAGTCGACAGTAGATGATGATCTAAAATCTTAAGATGAAAGTCAGAAAGATACGGTCACATAGGAATGGTGAACCGTTAGGTGAACAAATTTGGAGATTTAATTTCAGAGGTTTTAAAGACGGAGGATTTGTGAAGAAAAGAGATAGAGATAAAAGATCGGTCGACTTTAGAATCAAAAAGAATATGAATGGACAAATTTTCTATGAGAAAATTATCAGAAATAACTTTACCTTCAAACTCTTCATTTACGTGAACTGTTATTCCAATTGTCAAAACCTAGACTCCTACGTAAGGGAATATTATAATCTTTCGTCATCTCAAATGAAATTTAAACATGTGGTCATTATCACATTAACATAATTATAACATGTAATCTACACATGGTCACACAAGCACAAAAGTAAAAAATTTGAAAAAACTTATTTGGAAAAAAAAACATTTTTTTTAAATGTCGGCTATCGAGAACATTCTTTTACATGGAACCGAATTTTTGGGATTCGATTAACTTTAGCTCTGATACCACGTGTAACAAGAGCGGCAATCTCGATACATAATTAACATTTAATTATAATGTTTAATACAAAAAAATAATATTGCGGAAGTCTCAAAATGCCGAATTGTTAAAAACTTTAAATCATAAAACTAAAACTGTTTAAAACAAAAGTAAAATATTATTACCTCTGATAAGAAATATTGTTTGATCAAAAAAAAAAAAAATACATCATCATCAAGTCATCAATAAAGATACAAAAAGTTGCTAAGTTCTCGATAAATAGTAATTTGCTGCGGCTTGGATCGGAACCTGAACTACATCCTACAAAATGCTGCCATCCAAGATACTGATGACAGCCGATTGAATCGGTCAGTGGTTAACGCCGAGCATAACTTCCTATCCAGCTCAAAATACGGAAATTATACGCTACATTTACAAAATAATAATTTAAGTACGAACTTGTACTTAATTGACACTACCATATACTTTTACCATGTTCTTTTTCTGTTACATACTTTTAAGTGATTAAGATACCATTCTCGATCCTGACAGAAATACGTTACTGCCACTTATAAAATTCGGTAAACTTAACACTTGAGTAAGTTCATTTGGTTAATAGTCATAACCGTACCATGCATCATAGCATCAACACTAATCAAGTTTATCACTGATCAACAAGCACATCAATATGACACCTGATATATGCAAGGGTCTAGTTAGGTGAGAACCGTAGTCATAAACCCTAACTGTGGTGGGAGTCTTCACCCCTCCAATACATTATTTATGCTCGAGCTCTACAGGATAAGTAGTGAACCCCCTGTCTTACACCGCATTTTACATGCCGGCCAACACGGACGCCGGGATTTTACATGCCGGTCCATGGTTTCACATTACCTTACTATCAGGGTCATAAAATCAATACATTTCACGCAAGTACATCACATTTTTATTACTCCAAGTTGACTTTGAATTTGAATTTGACCAACCTAAGTGGTAACTTCATTTATTTAATATAATTCTTAATCATAACGTTTAATTTACCTTTACGTCTTTATATGTTAATTACTTAATTTTTACACATTAAATTTTATTTATAACTTTATTTTAATAGGCCACTAAATTCACACTAATAACTTAATATTTTATTATTAGTCTCCAAATTAGTATTTTCCACAAGTAGCTACTAAAATCTATTTCTCTTGAAATAAGTCTCCCAAATCAAAATTTCTAACTTTAAAATAAATAAAACTTTATTCTCCTCGCAAAATCAAACATTCTAATTAAAATTAAAGTTAAACTGCAACCTTTGGATAAGTTTTCAAAACTCAACAAGTTTACCAAAGATAATTATTTCAAGTTTGGAAAACAAGTAAACTTATTAGATTCGCAAAAATCAACATTATATTCTAGTTATAAAACAAAGAAAACTTATAATTTCACAAAAATCAATATTTCACACATAGTTTGAGAACAAGTTTACTAAAAATACATTTACATCTTTTTTATTTAAATTTTGGTCAAATAGTTAGCAAATAAAAATATTATTTAATTTTGTACTAAATAGTAATTAAATGTCACAAATGTTATTATTATTATTTTTTTAATTATGATATCTCATGTATTCAAGAAAATCACTTCAATATTTAATAACTTATCAAGCTTTCTCAAAAATAACTTTTAAGATTTTATTTTAATATTATCACAAAATAGCTTATAATAATATAAAAAAAATAAATCAAACTCTTTTTCTTTTTAATATGATAATGGTCGAATAATTTATGAGTATTTTGGGGCCTTTTTCACTAAAAAAACAACTTCATTTAATTTATTATAGTAAATTCAAGATTTAAATAATTAACATAACCACTAAAAAAAATATAAACTTTACACAATAACTTAGATATTTACTATAACTTTAAGGATAAACTTAAATCTCAGAATAAAGTATAATAACAATATTCTTAGTATAATCATACCTAGTAAAATACGTTCATAAAATAACTTACTACCTTATAAACTAGTTTGAAGGCCAACATAAACATATTAATACAAAATTCTAACATAAAATAAATTCTTAAATATAATAACATTTCTAATGTAACATATAACTCATCAAAATACTAGCACTAGTTTATAACATGAATCATGCTTAATATCACTAGAATATAATTTTGCACTCAACTTCCTGAACTTGTTCAAAGATTATTAAATTAACATACTAAAAATACTTTTAGCATACACATACTTAATATAACCTTGATCAAAATTTCATTAAACAAAATTCCATTAAAATATATCAACATATTTCATACTTTGCATATTATAAAGTAGATATAATATAAAATTCCACAAAAAGAGTAGGGTAAGAAGTTATACCATACTAACACCAAGTATTAGTACTAAGTACTAATTAGGAAAATAATAAGAAATAAGATCCTCCAAGATAGATAATAATGCTCCAAAGATAATTAATCCCAACTCCTAAAATAATGATGATGATTTAAGCTAAATAAAGAGTGTTCTAAGCTCCATGTTCTTTAATTTCTTCAATTAATAAAGGTATTAATGTAGTAAGATTTTAATGAAGTGAAAATATAAGAAATAATGTTCGAAAGATTTGGTGATGGTGGTTTAAGTGATCTCATGGATAAAGGGGGTATTTATAATGGGTTTTGACAACTTTGTAGTTCATTAGATTGTATGAAAAAGAGTGTTAAGAGTATAGAAGAAGGTTAACTTGTGTAAGTGAATTAGAGTGTGTAAGTGAATGTTTAAGAGTTGGAGTGTGTAAGTGAATGTGTAAGAGTTTGGAGTGTAGTAGAAGGTTAGGTTGTGTAAGGAAATGGTGATAGCTTGTGTAAGTGATGAATATCATGGGTTACCATAGAAAGGATTTTTTGGTTCATCAAAATTTTGTTCAAGTATGTACAAGTGAATATACTTTAAAATAATGGGTAAATTTGATCATGAAAATATGTAGTTCATTTAAAATTTTGCTTAAACTATACTTAATGTTAATAATAAAAATACGACTCATTTTTATGTATAAAATAATTACATCAAAATTATAAGGTTAAAATAATAAGTAGTAATGTTAGTTTAAGGAAGAAAGTTAAAAAGTAACGTTTTACAAAACCGTGAATATAATAATAAAATTTTACTTTTCGTACTGTTAAATAATAAAATAATTTTAGTGCTTATAAAAATATTTTTAAAAAAAATACTATTTTAAAGTTTAATATTTGAAAGAAATTATAAAATCGGAAAAGATTTAGGAATTAACGATGGTTTGAAATGGATAATCAAAGGATTACAGATTTGAATTGAAAATTCAGAATAATTAATCGGAAGATTAAAATTAAGAATTTTGAGTCTGTTACACTAACGATCTCTCATTTAAGTGATTGCATTGATAAGAAGTATGTTGTTGGGTATAGAGGTTTGTTGACATGGATATTTAGGAAGTTTGGTGTCCCTCTTGATGGTCTACATTTTCCTATGAGTCCCAACAATAAAATAGGTGCAAAGTGTTTGAATAATTTTCATTTGAAATTAAATGACAATGGGATTCTGGAGGATGCAAATGAGCAGGATAATGTTGTTGATTCTGACAAGGAAGAGGAGACACAGAAAAATGAGGAGGAAAGGGAAGAAAAGGAGGAGGAGGCACTGGGGAAAGAGGATCAAGAACCTGTTCCCTCTACCAATGCTGAAAGGGCAGAAGCTTGTTCTACAAGGGAACATGGGGAAGCTGAAGAAGGTGAGGCTGTGGAGGAGGATAATGAGGATAATCATGATAATGATGATAGTGATGAGGAGGTTCAATTGAAGAAGGAAGTAAGGGGGAAGCTGAAGAAGGTTAGGCTGTGGAGGAGGATAATGAGGATAATGATGATAATGATGATAGTGATGAAGAGGTTCAATTGAAGAAGGAAGTAAGGGGGAAGCTGAAGAAGGTGAGGCTGTGGAGGAGGATAATGAGGATAATGATGATAATGATGATGATGATGAGGAGGTTCAATTGCCGGTTCGGAAGCAGCCTGTTGCAACACATAGGAAAAATCGAAGGCTAGCTTCTACGGGAAAAAGTCCGGTTGTGGATTTGGATGATGAGTCTACCTCACACAACACCTTTGAACCTACCTATGACACACCTCCCTCACCAAAGCAAGCCACACCACCATCCCATCAAATTCCATCACCACCACCATCACCTATACCATTTACACCACCAGTTCTAACACACACTTCACCCAACCATGGCTTTGCTAACACTTCTGTTCCTACAGCTCTCTATACTCTATCCTCTTGAAGCTAAATGATTTGCAGTCTCAATTCTTTGCATTTCTGGTGGAAATTCGTGTCTCCCTGGCATCAATTACTGATCAACTGACCCAGATGGAAGCCCGTTTTGGTGCAAAGCTTAATACGGTAGAGGTGCAAACCGAATATGTTGATGAAGAAGAGACTTCACCCTGATCCCTTCTCCTACTGAAAATTTACATTTTATTTGGGTAAACCGTCTGTTTCTCTATCATTTGAACATTATTTTTCTTATGTATTTATGTACCAGCTGGGGTTCAATTTATGTAACTTTATATTTTTGAACATTCTACTTTCTTTTATGTTGAACAAAGTCTGTGACGTTTTAACATTGCATATCTTGACTGCATCTATTGGTATTTGCTTTTGATTACTGCCTCTTTTTTCTCTCTTTGACTATATCTACATAATTCGTGTTGTGGTTTGATTATTCTATTTCTTTTTAATTGATTTCTAAAGGGAAAATATTTGGCGCAAACTTAAAAGTATGCCTTGTGTATGATTTGGTTGATTACTCTTATTTGTTTTACCTTAGGATAATAAACATGCTCATGAATGCTCATATATGCTATACTACATGCTATATGCTCTGATTTTGTGATGAATATCTAATGAATATGTTCTGATGTAGTTATTTGCTCTGATGAATATGTTCTAATTAGTTAAGCTGTGCTCTGAACTCTAATATACTAATTAGTAAGGTTCTGATTAAGCTATTATAATTTGTATTAGCTCTGATCACTGATATTGGGTAATTAATTGAAACCTTGATTATTATGGTTGTTATATGAAAAATGAAAAGTTTGCTCTAAGTTATTCGAAATATTTTGGAAATGCAGAGTCCTATTTAAATGATTAACACATGTTTTGAATATCTACTCTAGTACTTAGTGTTATCATAACTTATCCTTTAAGTACTTATACTATGGTACACAGTAATATGATAATGTTCTAATAATGCTTGAACTAAGGATCTTTGTAAGCTATGTTATGTTATTTTAGATTTATTTAAAGCCCTAAGCAATAAACTACTTCCAATGATCTGATTATGCTTAGGATACTTTTAAATAATTCTAATTTTTAGAGTAATCTTTTTTTAATATATGCTTGGTAAATTATATTGTAATGAGTTGATTTACTAAGTTATGTAGAGTAGCTTTAATCTCTGGCATACTCTATGATATTGGTTTTACTCTATTTTGTTTAAGTTTGTTTAAAAGTTTGTCATCATCAAAAAGGGGGAATTTTTTGACTCTCTTAGGTTTTGATGATGACTACACTTCAAGTAAACAAATGTATCTTTAAAGATTGTGTGCAGGTCGATATCCGGTCGTGATTAAGATCGTTGATAGTACCTATGACTACTCGTCAAAGGAATCCAAAGAAATTAGAAAAGGCATATCGCTTAGGATGCCAAATGTAGACAGGAGGTCTACTGTTCCCAAGTTTGATGATCTAACAAAACTAGAAATTGGAAACAGTGCAGTATTCCCAGACTGGAGTCTGAACAAAATACGTCTGCTGAACTTCTGATTATTATATTTTCTAATTTTTAGTTGATGTATTAGTTAAAATTAATTTGTTGCATTATTTAATTATTATTAAATTAATTGGAAAAATATTTTATAACCACCTAACATGTGATTTTCTAAATCCTTTTTATTAGGCTTTTGTTTCGTATATATATTTGGTGAATAACTAAATTAGCTAAATATAGTGAAGGGGACATCAGCTTATATTAGTAAAGGGATCCTTAGCTATTATTAGTTAAAGATAACCGTGCCTATAAGGTAACCATACCTATTATTGGAAAAGGGAACCATAGCTAATTTTAGTTAAAGGGAACCGTAAGCTATTATTAATATAGGGAAGCTATAACTAATTTGCCTATTGTTAGTAAAAGGGAACGGTAGTTATTGTTAAGGAAACCGTGGCTTTGATTTAATCAAATGTACACCTATTTTACCTTTTGTTAAGGCAATAACTATGGGTTTTGACCTTACTAATTGAGATCCATATTATTCTCCTTATTATTAAATTAGCTATATTAAATTATGTTTATAAATAAATAAATAAATAAATATATATATATATATATATATATATATATATATATATATATATATATAATAATAATAATAATAATAATAATAATAATAATAATAATAATAATAATAATATAAAAAAAACGAAAAAAAAATGTAAAAAAAATCTGGAAGTTGGCGGCAAGCTAAGCTAGGTGGCATAATTCCCATTTAGTACTTATTTAGATGGCATGATTATAATTTAGTTCTTATCTTAATTTTCTTGCCCATGAAGGAAAAAAAAATTAAATAAAATAATAAATAAAATCTTTAGTCTATTTATATCCAAAGCATACCGTGGGATTAAAAAAAAAAAGAAGAGAAGGGAAAATCAGAAAATAAAAAAAAATTACTCTCAAATAAGAACTAATTCCTAAAAAACTCTAAAAACCCTAGAAAATTTCCTTAAAATTCTCAAAAATTTTCTAATAATAGTATTTAGTTTTAATCATAGAAATTCAAGGGGAGGAAGCTAATTTTGACACTAAAAATTCAACAACAAAGGAAATTGATTAATAGTGAAATTATTAAAGGTATAAATTCTTATATATATTTATTTACATGTGTTTATAATATATAAATTAAATTTTCTGTAAATTTTGGTGAATCAATTCGTTGTAATTTAATTTATATGATTTATTCATTTTAATTGCAAAAAACCGCATAATCTGAAATAATTTTAATTAAAATAGTAAATATTAATATTTTTAAACGAAATTTTATGTACATATATATGTATATATGAGATATAAATTGTGTATTAATTTCGTGAATTATAGTTGAGTATAAATATTATTATTATTTTTGCTAAAAATACGCATAAAATAAGAAAATTCATAAATTGGGTTAAAAATGTATAATTCTGAAAAAAATAATTTATTTTATTGTTACTGCATTTTCTATTCATTTCAGTAATTTTAGTTTTGTGAATTTTGTGATATATAAATTTTAAAGAAATAAATTAATTGTCTAAAATGTTATAATAGGCGAAAAGAAAGATAAGTAATAATTAAATTTATTTTATTTTGGTGAATAAATATATACACCAATTCATTTAATAATAAGTTAATTTTTAAAATAATTCGTGTAGATTTTAATCTTAAGGATATTAATTATTCATGTACTAAATCTAAAACTAAGCTATTAAGGAATTATTTAAATAAAATAAAATGTTATTTTTTAAAAATTTGGATAAATGGGCTAGGATCTATAATAAACCCAATATACCCTCTTTAAGACATTTTTAGTATTTATTTATGATGAAACTATTTATTTTATCATTTATAATAAATAAACATTTAAGAAAGTGATTATTATGAAATTAATAAAGCTAATTGAAAATTAATTTGTAAATAAATACTAAAGACCAATTTAACTCTTGATTTCGTTTAATAATAATTGATTGTTTGTATGTAAGTTGTTATAAATTTATTTCTAATATATTTTAATGTAATGTTGCATTTATATGAAAACAGTAACATGATAATAAAAAGGCTTGATAGTAAGGAAATGCCGAACCATGCTTCCGGCATGTAAAAACCGTGGGACGTATTTTTCGGCACGTAAAATACGGCGAACATATTAAGGTTATTTAACCTGACCTGTGGCTCGAGCAACATTGTACTAGAGGAGTGACAACTCCTACTAAGTAGGGGGTTTTGGTTTATCTCACCCTAACAGGCCCTTACATATATCAAACAAAGATCATATGTGTTGCATTCATTAAAGAAGTAATCGAATTGCACGCCCTAACACTCAAGCAGAAGTGTTAATAAATCATGCCCGGGTACTCAAGCAGAAGAACCAAAAGTTTAACATATATGAATAAATTTAATATAAAAATGAAACACCTATAATACATAAGATACCTTGCATATTATTTATTGTGATGCACTTATTTTTGCATAATACTTATTGCAATGCATATATTTTCTATACTTGTATAATTGCGGTAAGTTTTTATACTCGGCTTATTAGCTGACCGATTTCCATCGGCTGTTCCCATATAATCGGAGATGATGCTGTAGGTAACTTTACATGAGGTTGATAAAGAAGCTATTGTATTGTTTATGTGATAATACGATATAGTATGTATGTCATCTTATATAATGGGTATGTTACAACGATAATTATGTATTAAAGAAAGATGTAATATGTAAAATTATATTTTAATGATTTAAGTTTTCTTTGTTTTTTTGAAAATACTGTTTTGTTTTATTTTATTTTTGCAATAATCACGGCTTGATAGACTTCTGCTTTAGCATTACTTACTATTGTATTATATTAAACTTATATTTAGAAAAGAACAATCCGTTACAAACATGGCTAGAAATAAGTCATTTTTGCCTCTTATGTTGGTTCTACTAGCTATTTTTCTTTGTGGAAAGTAACAAAATTATTACTATTATTTTTTTTTTGACAAATATTATTATTATTATTATTATTATTATTATTATTATTATTATTATTATTATTATTATTATTATTATTATTATTATTTTTATTATTATTATTATTATTATTATTATTATTATTAGTGTTATTATTATTATTATTATTATTATTATTATTATTACTTTTATTATTATTATTATTATTATTATTATTATTATTATTATTATTATTATTATTATTATTATTATTATTATTATTATTATTATTAATAGTAGTAGTAGTCATAATAGTTGTAGTAGTAATAGTAGTGGTAGTAGAAGTAATTGTAGTAGCAGTAATAATAGTATTATTAGTACTGAATCATTTATTTTTATTTGTTCACTTTACAAATATATATATATATATATATATATATATATATATATATATATATATATATATATATATATATATATATATATACATATATATATATATATATATATATACATATATATACATATATATACATATATATATATATATATATATATATATATACATATATATATATATATACATATATATATATATATACATATATATATATATATATACATATATATATATATATATATACATATATATATATATATATATATATATATATATATATATACATATATATATATATATATATATACATATATATATATACATATATATATATATATATATATATATATATATATATATATATATATATATATATATATATATACATATATATATATATATATATATACATATATATACATATATATATATATATATATATATATATATATATATATATATATATATATATATATATATATATATATATTACTAGCACAATTTTATAATTTTTTTTAGATAATAAATAGGTAATGAAAATTAATATAGCTAAAGATGAATAAAGAAGTCCATTAACTTTAATTTGATATGTGATAAGGTTGAATTTGATCATCTTAGAGGAGATTTGAGTCTTGAATCTCTCCCTTGATGGATGTCAAAATCATATACAAGATTTCATTGCTCCAATGTGATTAGGTGACTCCCACGTAGGATGGAGTGGGAGAATCAAATCACTAGTGGAAAAAAATCTTATCTGCTGCGGTTTTTGTTTAACGCAGCATGAAATGACATGAAAAATCGAGGGAAAAAAAAGTTACACTATATGCTACGGTTCTTTGAAATACGCAGCATATAAGGTAATTTTTGTTTTAAAAAAAATAAAAAATTCTTATATGTTGCGGCACTTTGAAAACGGCAATATATAAGGTATTTTTTGTTTTCTAAAAAAATAAAAAATACCTTATTTGCTGCGGTTTTCAAAGAACCGTAGCATTTAAGGTATTTTTTAGTTTTTTTTTAAAAAACGCGCCTCATATGTAGTACAACTTTTTATGAATAAGCATATACTAGCTACTGTTTTATTCTTCAAACTTTCTTCTTCAAAACCCACTGTTTTATTCTCCAAAACACACGATTGTACTACGCCTCTTCTATATTGTTCTTCTTCAAACTTTCTTCTCTACTGTTCATCTTCGAAGACCCACTGTACTGCTCTTCTTCTTCTTCTTTAATGCTCTTCGAAGACCCACAATTAATCACCCATGAATTTCTTTCTTCATCTTCAAAGACCCACGAAATTTCAACCCATTGTTAATTCTCCTTGTTTTAATCTACTACATTTCAACCCACCATTGTTACTTTTCCCTCAAAAACCCACGAAACCCACGAAATTAGGGCTTAGTCTTGTTCTTCTTCAAGGTATTAATTTTTCAATCTTTATTTAAGTTCTTCAAGCTTAGCTTCATTGTGTTTTATAGATATAATTTTTTTTTATACTAATTTTAATTTTTTTTCATTGTAGGTTACATAATACAATTGTAGAAACAAAATTATCATATCTAATTACCAAGGTATGCATTGTATATTTGAATGTGAATAATTTACTTATGTATGCACTTGAATATTTGAATGTGAATAATTTTAATTAATTAAGATTTTTAGGGTATATTGATGTGAATAATTTACTTAATCAATTAATTAATTAAGAAAAGCAAGGTGAAAAATTATAATCAAAATCAACAAAGTATATATTGTATGATAACATAGAATTTATTATATGATTGGATTTTTTAATTAATCAATTTCTGATTGAATATTTATACAAGATAAAAATTACATGATTGGACTTCATAATGGAAATATATACTAACAAACCATAGTAAATCTTATGCATTTACTTTTAATACTTTTAAAAGATTTTATTGCTACATTATAATAATAAAATATTTTCCAGCATAACATGAAAAGGAAAGAAAATTTGAAGAT
This sequence comes from Amaranthus tricolor, assembly GCF_026212465.1. Taxonomy (NCBI): domain Eukaryota; kingdom Viridiplantae; phylum Streptophyta; class Magnoliopsida; order Caryophyllales; family Amaranthaceae; genus Amaranthus; species Amaranthus tricolor. The sequence continues at coordinate 9,248,882 of NC_080054.1, forward strand.
CATGGATAGTAATAAAAATAATTGGGAATTTTAATTGCTAATTTTGAGTTTTTGGCTTTTTTAAATGGAATATAAACGTTTTTTTATTCGCGTGGTGACTTAAGTTTCTAACTTCTCTACTTGTTAGACAAAAAGTTAAGGTTTTTGTTAAATTTTCGTAATTATTACATATTATAATGATTCTTTTTCATAAAATTAATGTCGCGATCACACTTATGAGACACATTTTTTACAAACAAAATAAGTACTTAATTCAACTTAGAATTTAACATTTTGTCTACTACATAAAAAAGTTAAAAGCTAAAGGTCACAATGCAAGTTTTACAAAATGTTTGTGTGTCCCATGAAAAAGTCAAAAATTCAATGTTAGCATGTAAAATTTTCCAAAAATACTAGATGTGATTAATTATTTTTAATAAATAAGTTTGATTTTGTATTATCATAGAAAGCCCAAAGCAGGCAAACACTATCCCAATCCTTAAACTTCGCCACACTTTTCATTTTATCACCACCCCAAATGAAATTACGAATATGCCCTCGGATTTTCAAAAATTACGATTTTGCCACTGGACCTAAAATTTCCTATATATACCACAATCTCACTAAAAATTTTCTTATCACACTTAAAAAAAAAAACTTACAAAAGCAAATTTTTGGAGCAAAAACTAAGAAGTTCAATCCGCAAACAATTAATCGAGGTAATTTTGCTTTCGAATCTTATTATTTGAAAATTAAATAAAAAATAAATTAAACGAGTCGCATAGATCTGGGCGACCAGACCCCGGTTCAGTCGCAGAAAAAACCGCGGCTGGACCCTGGTTCAGTTGCACAATATTGTGCGACTGAACCGGAGTCTAGCTAAGGTTTTTTCTGCGACTGAACCGGGGTCTGGTCGCCCAGATCTGTGCGATTCAATTTTTTTTTTCCGTTTTTTTATGAATAATTATTATTATTTTTAATTATATTGTTATTGTTATTTTTATTATCATTACTGTTATTATTATTATTATTATTTTATTATTATTGTTATTATTGTTGTGATTGTTATTATTTTTATTATTAAATTTTTATTTTTGTTTTAATTTTTAATTTTTTATTTTAAATATGTTTGTTATAATTATTATCATTAACTTTTTTATATTCTTTTGAATATTATTTTCATTATTATTGTTGATGATGTTGTTGTTGTTATTGTTAATGTTATTAAATTTTCCTTTGATTTTATTTTTAATTATTGTTTTTGTTATTAGTGTTATAATTATTGTTATTGTTTGTGTTATTGCTGTTATGATTATTATTAATGTTGTTATTTTTGTTAATATTGTTATTATTATTATGATTATTGTGAATTTAAAAAATTAATTACAATAATATTATTCCTAATAATAAATATGTTGTAACATTATGTTTGTTGGTAATGATTAGGTAAATTTTGCTGTTGCTAATTAATTATTGTTTTTTTTTTCATGTGATTAATTTAATGTAATGTTTGATTATGTTCATTTATGATTAATATTTACTTAAATTATCAAAAATTGTAGTAAATGGCTGGTAATCAAGGAAGAGGAAAGGGCTTTTTTAGACACTTGTTGAGCGGTAATAGTTCTAGGCCTACCTTACTTAGAGGGGACCCGCATGAGAGGGGGATAACAGGTTCAGCTAGGAGGGCTAGGCAGGAAGAGGCTGCCAGTCACAGCATTGCCCAACGATTGAGTGCGCTGGACCTAGTGCGAACCCCTCTTGAGGACCAGGCTAGTAGCATGCAGAGTAGTTGGGGGTTTTCAAGTGATGATGATAATGTTGCTCATGATATTGAATACGAAGCTCCTGATTTTCACCCAGTGGACTGGACTATTGTCTGGGGGCGCGACGGGAGATTCGCACGTGGCAGCCCTAGTTCTTCAGCCGCCTCTAAGCGCAATGGACGTAGTTTCGTCGATAATGAGTCGGCCCGAGAGAGCAGGCGCTCACAGTCCACTGGCACGGACTGGTTAGTCACATCGCCCAAACCCGGGGGGCCGACAGATACCCGATTGATCCCTAGCTATGGCGGGCACATAGCTAAACTTATTTTCCACGGCTCCGAGCGTACTCCTCCGGTTTTGGAACGCCGTAGTGGGAAGAGGCTGTTGGAGGCCATAATCGGACAGAGGGATATGACCGATGCGCTGTATGATGTTCTACCTGCTACTCCCCTGAACCGACTACCGTACATTATGCACCAGCACATCGATTGTGCTTTACTTTCGGCGTTCGTGGAGAGGTGGTAGCCGGACACGAACACCTTCCACATGCCATGGGGGGAAATGACTATTATGTTGCACGACGTGCAACGCATACTAGGCATTGCTATTGAAGGCTCTCTGCCGGCTGAGCCTTTTGAGGCGGAGTGGCAGGTCGGTATCACCAATCTTTTCGGGGAGCCTATGTCTGAGCTACGGCGTAGGGGTGCGTTCACCAGCGGCTGCGTGAACGTTGCTGAACTGATGCGGCTATGTCATAGGTCCCAAGCCATTGATACCCAGTCGACAGCCTACTACATGGCAGTCGTCGGCTCTACCTTGCTGGCTGATAAGACCAGAACCGGCATGCGACCTCACGCGATATTTACCGTGAACACCGATCAGGATGAGATCGCCTGCGGTGCGGTGACGTTTGCCTACTTGTATCGGCAGCTCGGAATGGCATCTAGGGCTGGCTGCAAGACCATTGCGGGTTGTCTAACATTGCTGCAGACATGAATATATGAGTACTTTCCCACTTTTCGCCCTCATCCTTGCCGAGCAGATGAATCAAACAAGACTAGGGCGGAGATGTGGTCGACGAAAAAACCATGTCGTGAGGTGGACAGGTTGAGAGAGTGCCGTAGCATACTTGACTCCATGACGGAGACTCAGGTATTGTACATCACATCACACTTTTTTATGCATGTTTTTTAGTTTTACATTATTTTTATTTGTTAACTTGGCTTGTATCCAGGTGGAATGGACTCGTACATGACTGATTCTAGGGCGTTGCTCAATGAGCACCCACACACCACCTTCATCGGGGGTATCACATGCTTTGATATCGTGGAGGTGTATTTACCGGAGCGGGTAGCGCAACAGTTCGGCTTCGTGCAGGCTATTCCCCCTCTCCTATGCGACCAACCAAGGCTCTGCGACCGGCACACGGTACCTACTCCTAAACATTTGCTTCTTCGCATGCGTTCTTGGAGGCATGGAGTAGGTTACCCTTTAGTGCTCGCATTGGTGAGCATGCACTTCGTCGGACATGTGTTCCATCAGAGGTTGAACCTAGTTACGTTGACTGGTTCAGCATGTGCTCGCACCCCTTCATAGTCCCCGACGAAGGACCGACTGCCGGTCCTCGTCGAACGAAGAGTAGATCTGAATATGTGAGTGTTTTAAATTTATTTGTTTTCTTTTATGTCTTTGTGTTATTTGGATGTTCTTTTATATGTTGTTAACGCCGTTTTTGCTTTTCTTTTTTTCAGTTTCTGAATGAATGGCCCAGTCGATTTGCTCCATTGGCAAGATTACCTCCTGTCGCGGAAATGAACCCTCGGCAACGACAAGCCTTAGATGTATACCTTAATGATTGTAAAGATTTATTTTTCGAATGGCAAGCATTTAAGGGGCACGACCCTTCATAGTCTGTATTAAACTTAATTTACATTCATCGATGCATTTATTGATTTACGTCAACGCTTTTTACATTAAATTTAATTCATGTTTACGTCAATGCTTTTATTCATTTGAATCGTTACTATACACAAAGAATTTGATCTACATTTGCTATAGTTTCTATAATACAACTGAATAATTTCTATAATTTTCTATACACAAAGAATTTGATGTACATTTCTATAATACAACTGAATAATGATCTGTACAACACGTTAAACTACGGACTATCTAAATTTACAGCATCGTCAGTGGTGTCATCACGTGGTGGTGGTCGTGGCCCGCATAGATTATTCCAGAGCATAATCCTAGTACAGAAATGTGTTTCAATATGTCTACAAAATATGTCAACTACTTCTCTCCAACGTTGATGGACGAGCGGGAGTGGGGATGAATCGTCGTTCATTAATAGTTGAACAAAATGATTTCCATTCACCCAACTTATATGTATAACTTTATGTACACTATGAACGCCCCACGCGTTCCTTAAAGGAAGAACCAAACAGTTGTAAAATAGGTTACCGCTAACAGAACCATAATAAGCAATGCCAATGTTAAGAAACGTTGCTCCAGAGTGTTGGACCTCTTGAGTTTTGATTATGACTACACTTTATTTAAACAAATATGTTTTTTTGAGATTGTGTGCAGGTCGATATCCGATTGTAATTGTGATCGTTGATAGTACCTATGGCTTAGTTTATGGAAAAGTACGTGTCAAAAGGATTCAAGAGATGTTAGAAGAGTATATCACTTGGGATGTAAAATGGAGACAAGAAGTCTACTGTTCCCAGGTTGGATGTTCTAGCAAAACTGGATTTTGGAGACAGCGCACTGTTCCCAAACTAAAGTCAGCCAACGTTAACTAATAAATTCTGATTTTTATTATTTTTACTTAATGTACTAAAATTAATTTGTTGCCTTTATTTATTATAGTTAATTGGTAAAAAGTTTTCTAAAAATTACTTTACGTATGAGTCTCTAAATAAAGATCCTTTATTTTAGGATCTATATTTAGTAAATATTGGATTTGCTAAATATAGGAATAGATGTTGTTGAAAAGTCTTTCCTATTATTTTTAACCGGTCTTTATCTTAGAAAATAGGTTATCATTCCTATAATTAGTTAGCATGTAACCATTCCTATTAAGTATAATTGTTTCTATAAATAGCATAAAAGTTCCAACAGTTATTATTGGAAAAGGAACTGCTGTTTATGAAACTGCTGCTTAAAGGGAACATAACCTATTTTTAGTAAATGGAAACAACGGTTATTGTTGTTCTAACTGTATGCTTGATTTAATCAAGTCTTGTGGAAATAACCGTCTGTGTGATTAATCCACATTACTCCCATGATCTTTGTGATAAAGGAATAATGGATTGGATTATTCCATTTTCTTAGAGATTTTATTTTTTATAAATAGCTAGTGAATTCGGCTGTTCCTAAGCATCTAACGCATGAACTTTGTTATTTTCATGTGATTATTTTTGGAAATCCACAAGAAATATTTTGTTTTGAAATTTGCCAATTAACTCATAATATTTTCTTGAGCAACTCATTGATTTTTTTTTTTAGAGAATTTTTATTCTTTTTGTAAGGGTTTTTGAGAGAACTTGTAATTAGACTCGGGTGAGTCTAAAGGGGAATTAGATAGCTTTGAGTGAAGCTATTGAAGAGTTTAGCTTTTAGTGAAGCTAAGTTTGTTGCTTTGAGTAAAGCAATTTGAGAGAGAAGAGTTGGCCTAGTTGATTCGCTTCGAGTGAAGTAAGGTGTTTATTGTAATTGTAAGTAATTGCCTTAAACATAGTGGAGTATTTAGAAATCCCGAGGGATCGTGGTATTTCCTTCTGTTTAGGCCCAGAAGGTTTCCATGTAAAAATCGTTTGTCTCTTTTATTATTTTGCTCTAAGTTCAAGCTTTATTTATCTTAATTCAATTTCGCAAAAACAGGGCAAGAACACTTGAATTAGTAACAACAACAATTCACCCCCCCCTCTTATTGTTGTCCCGTTCCTAATTGAGTCTACATAGAGTACAATCTTATCGGTGCATCCATCCGGTGAATATAAGGAGCAAGTCCTTTGCCGTGTGAACCTATTCTGAATATGGAATCGTCTAACGACTCCTGAGATAAATACAAACGTCGGTATTGATCTCTGTTCATTTGCAATTCCATACACATGGCATGTCTTAAAAGAGGCCATGCTTCCTCGCCTCCCAGCTCTGTGGAGGCAAAAGCTCTAAATCCACAGTTACCATCACCTAACACTTTAATCGAGTCGAACAAGTAAGGAGGAAGAATGAACGGGATGTTATTAGGCCATGGAAACTGTGAAAAATCACGACCTCCTGGATCATCTGCAATAATTGAAAATAAGGTTAATAAGATAAAGCTGTAACAAAGTAATGTAAATAACGGAAAAGAAAGTCATGTACCGGATAAGTTGAAACTAAACTTAATTCCAACTGAAGATTGCGTTTCTCGACCAATAGATCTGCCACTAGATCTCCCGCGGGATGAAGATCTAGACCCTCGACCGCGAGAAGATGATCTGCTATATTTAAATGCACTCTTTTTCCTTCTCATGGTTTTGCTTGTGCTTGGTCTTCCCTTTCTCAGTGAACCGATGGACATATGTAAATAACATGCACACGGCAATCCATGGGTGTGTTGAAGTACACAACCGCATTTGTTAAATACAAAATCACCCAGTTCTAACATACGGTTATACTCAAGTTGGAGTTGCTCCAAGGCATAGATCAATACATGGCAATATAAAGGTCTAAAGAAATGCAGTCGCATCGACCTTGCTATAGAATTCATGGATTCCTGTAGCGCTTGTCGGATCCTAGCTTGCTGATTTGTAATCTGTGCGTGTGCCCTTTTAAAAAGGGTATCGAATGAGCTATTACCGCTACCAAGGTAATACTTGAAAGACGAGTGTTGGTTTTCAACTCTGCTGGTAGTCTGGTTACCCATGTGCTAACAATCATTCGTCCACACACGCAGAAATTTCTCTCTAAGTGGAATCCACGTTCCAGCCAGATACCAAACGACCTTTTTGTTCCTAACCGACCACGTAGTCACGATCGCTTGCCATCTCTGTTCAAATTCCCCGATTGTAGAACTTTCAACCAAAGGGTTCCATCTACCCTGCCTGAATATTTGCCCTTGTTGATTTTTTTTCCCGCCACACAACTTGTCCACCATGTTCTCAATGTCATTTGCAATATGCCAAATGCATAACAAATGCTGCACATCTACATTAAACACAACATTGAATGTAATTAAGACATATTCAATATATAGAACGACATTAACTAATCAACAAAACCTTTTTACCTGGGAAGACGTCACGAATAGCTGCAGATAAACCTTCTTCTCAATCGGTTACAATGACGCTAGGAGTCTAAGCAGTGCCGAAAATATCTCTCAATCCCTGCAACACCCAACAATACGACACAGCCGCCTAATCTCGTATCAAACAGAACGCAACCAAGAAGTTGTGATTGGTTGGCGTCATTCCGATCACTCCTCATAGTGGCCACTTTTGTTTGTTCGTTTTGTACGTTGTATCTATCAGCAAAACATACAGCCACGTATGTATCATTTGGATAGAGGTAGGATTTGCAACTAATAGTCTGCTCAATTCCCCTTTGCTATCAAAGTTTGTCCAAACCATGTAATGAAGTTCTGTGGCCATATAAAGATAGTGTTGAAGGGGAGTCCTACCCTCCATCTCTTCTCTCCTTATTGATTGCCTAAAATTATATATCTGATTCATGCTAGTAAAAATACAAGGAAAATTTTCTCTAATAGAAGTCATAATAAAGGCCGGTTGCATTCCGGTTTCACAGAGCTGTCGTATGTGCTCCCGAATATCTACATTGATCCTATTCGCCCTTACATGACCATCTCTGTACACTAAGAACGGGTGATTATGTTTTCCTTTTTCACCAGGACACGCCCTTACCGTCCAAGGTCTTTCTCTTGGTTTAGCACTAGCTACAATAAAAAATTTACACCCACAACTTCTAGTTTTAGAACCAGGGCGGGCAGTATTATCTTAATTATGTACATCACCCCTAATATTACCATAGCGGTGACATCTTAAATACACATTAACTCTAGAACGTCCTTCTTTTTTTTTTATAAGAAGCACGTGTAAATTGAAAACCAATTGTTATTGCTATCGCATCGGCCCAACTATGTAACTCATCTCAGGAAATAAATTCCCTATCCGTAACAAAGCTACCGGAGTAATCTACGTTGTCTCCGAAATTTTCAAACTCCTACAAATTTGAAATAAAAATAATATAAATTAATTACTAATAATGAAAATATAAATAATAATAATAACAAAAATTAATAAAAATACTAATACTAAATACAAATTAATAATAATAATAATAATAATAATAATAATAATAATAATAATAACTGCAATAAAAAAATTACGACAGATAAAATTAATAATAATAATAACATATAAAAAAATAATAATGTAAATAAAAAAAAACTTAAAAAAAAAAGAATCGCACAAAACTGGGCGACTGAACCATGGTCCAGTCGCCCAGTTTTGTGCATCTGAACCATAGTTCAGTCGCCCAGTTTTGTGCGATTCTTTTTTTTTAAAACACATTTACAACGATTCAAATCGAAAAATTTACGTACCGGATCCGATTCATAATCGCTTTCGTTAGCCATAGTTAATCGATGATAAGTAACAACTTGTTTAAAATCGAACAACATTTTTAGAGAGTTTTAAGAGATATAGTACCGATTTTGAATTCGTACTTCATACAAAAACGCGTCTGAAAATTCGATATATATAGACAAATCTTCGGGATTAAAGTATTAATAGTGATCTTAAATGTGATTTACATTTGTTAATTAAGTTTTAAATTCAGTTACAATTTTATAATTTTTTAAACTTCATGGGCTAATTCGTAATTTCGAGGGAGGGTGGCAATAAAATAAAAAAGAACGGCGAAATTTAGTAACACCCAACACTATTACATAATGCCCTTTTTGGCATTGGTTGAACAAGGCATTTTGTTACGGTAGTTGCGGACAATATTGGAGCCAACGCAATAAGTTTTGTGGCAGAGGCCAATTCTAAAAGAACTAACGCCACAAACCTGCTTAAAATAAAAGCCTAAAATATGTTTCTTGCGGCCGTTATAAAAGAATGAATGCAAGAAGTTCAAGTTTCTTTTGTTTTTTTTAATATTTATGATAGCCAATAATATATATATATATATATATATATATATATATATATATATATATATATATATATATATATATATATATATATATATATATATATATATATATATATACTCCAATAATACATAAATATACAATACTGAAAACTCTTTTTGTCTTGGATATTCCACATATAAAAAAAATATATATATATAAATACTCCAATAATACATAAATAACACACAAGATACAGAATACATCACAATACATCAATGTTCCAATGCTTTAAATTCACCCCAATATACATAATATACAAAATATATACAATATACTCAATAATATAAATAAACTAATTCAAAAAAAGGAATGAATTTCGATTTTAACTTAATCTCGCTTTCTAATGTCACTGTCAATGAATCGGGCCCGTAGCTCTCGTACCTCGATAATATCTACCGTATAACACGTCATACAAAAAGACAATATGTCTATAAAAAAAATTTTACTAGATTTGATAAATAAATATGAGCTATAATTAAAAATCAATTCAATTTAATTACTCATTGTTGAGTATGTTTAGGCATGGCCACGGTCCGGGTTGGTCCGGTTCCGTTCCGGTTCCATCCGGTTCCGGTTCCACCCGGTTCCTGTTCCATTTGGAACCTGTCGCGAACGGTTCCGGTTCCGGTTCCGGTTCCGGGCGGTTCCAAACGGTTCCTTGGCGGTTCATGAGGCGGTTCCGGCGGTTCCAACTCACGGGACGGGCGGGTCAGACCATCGGTTCCATTTTTATTTTTTCTTTAAATATTTATATAATAAAAAAATACTATAATATCGTGGACGTACCTTTGATGATTACTTGATTATTAGCGAAATTCATTGCATGTCAAGTTGTCATCGTTATTGAAATATTTACTAAAAAGAATGAAAAAAATGAATTAATAAGAAATGAATCAATGATAATGTCGATAAAGATGATTAATAAAAAAAGAGGGAGAAAATGGACTTGAACCTAGTACCCAAATGAATACTAAGCTGCCTACGTATCCCGAAGGAATCAAAGCCCACGTAGTTCTTTGTCATACCTTTTATTTATAGTTGTTGAATGTTGATTTATCGTTGTCGTTTGTCGGATTGATCCTATTCGTCTTCGTCATCATCATGTGGTTGATTAGATGCTTCCGCTGACTCTCCTCCTGACGATGATGCAGATGTATCCATCATCATCCATGGATCATCATCGTCGTCTTGATCATTATCATTCCTTAGTCCTTGTGTTCGAATCTCCGCTTGATCCCAATCTTTCTTGCAAACACATATTTGAATACTATGTGGAGCAAGACGAGATCGCTTTTCGTCCAAAACTCTTCTACCTGCACTAAAAGCAGACTCCGACGCAATTGTTGACGCGGGAATTGCAAGGATATCCTTTGCAATTCTCGATAAAATGGGAAATTTAACAGATTTTTCTTTACACCACTCCAAAATATCATAGATACTGTATGTTGTTGCTTAAAAGCCACTTGAAATTCCAGTTTATTGTTTATGCACTAGTGGAAAAAAACGTATCTGCTACGTGTTATTTGCTGCGGTTTTTTTATATACGCAGCAATAAATAGGAAAAAGAATTTAGAAAAAAAAAAACCATCAAATGCTTCGGTTTCTTAATTGCCCGCAGCAAATAGTCATTGAAGAAATTAAATGTTGCGGTTCTTTGTATGACCGCAACAATTGACTAATTTAAAAAGGCTCATTTTAATGTATATTTTCATAAACGAAGCCTACTGTTTCATAAACCACAAACACACGCATAACGGTTCTTCTTCCTTCGAAATTTCTCATACTTCAAACGATTGTTCTTCTGAACTTCAAACTTTGAACTTTCTAAAACCCTTTGAAACCAAAAGCATTTGGTCTTGTTCATCTTCAAAACTCACGAATTAAGGTATTATTTCTCTTTTTAAAATCTCAAACCTTTAAGTTTTTTACAAGTTCATAACATACGAAAATTAGGGCTAATTTTTTTTTTCTTTGTAGATTATTACATAATCCATGAAATCAAGGTAATTTCTATTTGTTTTGTAAATTTGCAAGTTTATATTTTTATTGTTACACTTGTAATTTAGTAATTTACTTAAAAATGTGGTTTGTAAATTATTTGCATATTTAGTAATTATTAGTGAATGTGGTTTGTGTGGTTTGTTAATTATTTGCATATTTTGTTAAAAATGTGGTTTGTTGTTATATTTGTCTTTAATTATTAGAATTAGAATACTTATATTTCTAAGGTTAAATGATTTAATTTTATTATTTATAGTTTGGATATGATTTTATTTACAATGTAGTGCTTAATATTGAAGTATGAAGTATATAATTAGAATATGTTTGGTTATAAAGAATTAGAATATGTTTGGTTATATAGAATTAGAATATGTTTGGTTATATGGAATTAAAATGTGAAGTATATGAAGTATAAAGTATATAATCTTAATTATTCAAAGTATATATTTTTAGGGTTAAATATGTTTGTTATATATAAGTATATATGTTAAGAGTTGTGTATTAATTTTGTTTTGAATTAATTAACCACACTAATTAGGATGACAAAAGATCGTTCTTGGATGTATGGAAGCATTGAATCATCAAAATTTATTAATGGCGTATTAGAATTTTGTAGTATTGCGGTTGAACATCAAGTTAGGACGGGGAGAGTTGGTTTTTATTGCCCATGTGTCACTTGAGGCTATGTATCAAAGGTAGATAGTGTTGATATCCTTTGGGAGCACATACTTTGACGTGGTGTTTAGGCCTCAACAGCATGTTTGGGTTTCGCATGGTGAGGAGGGAGTTTACAAAGAGAAAAGTGTTGTCGAGGACGTCTATAATGTGGCTGATGTCAATGAGGATGTAGTAGATCATGTTGATGGGTATGAGACAAATGAAGAGAATGTCGATGAGGATGTGGATCGTGTTGATGAGATGATGGAGGGAGTCGAGGATGAGTTAGGAAAACATCCTCGTGTTTTTGACTTGTTGACAGAGGCTTCTTAAAATCCTTTGTACCCTGGATGTACAAAGTTCACCAAACTAACAGTAGTGTTGACAATTTTCAACATTAAGTCATAGTTTAATTGGAGTGACGCTAGTTTCACAATGTTATTAGAAGCGTTAGGTGAGATACTTCCTGAGGGAAATAAATTTCCAAAGTCGACATATTATGCCAAAAAGCTCATGTGTGCTTTCGGGTTAGAGTACTAGAAGATTCATGCGTGTTCGAATGATTGTGTGTTGTATCTGAATGAAAATGAGAACTTAGAAGAGTGTCCTAGGTGTGGGTTATCGTGCTACAAGCTTAAAGGGGCTCGAGATGCTTAAGGGCCCCCAGCTAAGCTATTGTGGTATCTTCCAATAATACCTAGATTCAAGCGCTTGTTTTCTATAATGAAAGATGCGTTAAATTTAAGGTGGCATTCAGATAGGGTGAAGAAAGGTCACTTGCTTACACATCCATCTGATTCTCCGGAGTGGAAGAGTATTGATAGGTTGCATAAGACTTTTGGAGATGAGGTTCGTAATTTAAGGCTCAGATTGCGTACGGATGGAATGAACCCATTTGGAAATCTTAGTTCTCAACATAGTACTTGGCCGGTACTATTAGTGATCTATAATTTGCCACCTTGGTTGTGTATGAAGCGTAAGTACATTATGCTTTCGCTTCCTATCTCGGGTCCTAAAAAACCTAGCAATGATATAGATGTATATCTTGCACCTCTCGTTGAGGATTTGAGAAAGATGTGGGATGAAGACGTTTTCGTGTTGATGCATATGCTAATGAGGAGTTCACCTTGCGTGCAATGCTTTTATGCACCGTTAATGATTTTCCAGCATATGGCAACTTATCGGGGTATAAGAACAAAAAGAAGAAAGCATGCCCAATATGTATCGATGACATGGAATCCACATGGAGTCCTAAGTGCAAACACGTATTCATGTACCATCAAAAGTTCCTCCCACGAGATCACCAGTATCGTAAGAAGAAGAAGAAGATGTTAAACGGGGAGGTTGAGGACCGTGTAGCTCGTCTACTGTTGACCGATTATGAGGTTTATGAATAGGTTAAGGGAGTTGAGACTGTATTTGGTAAAATAGGGCAAGTGCAAGGGGGTGAAGACCGATTATGGAAAAAAGAATGATTCTATTTTGGAAGCTTCCATATTGGAGAGATCTACAGGATAGGCATTGTCTTGACGCTATGCATATAGAGAAAAATGTATGTGATGCCAGACTCGGGACTCTCATAACATTCCGGGTAGGACAAAGAATGTTAGGGCCGTGCGAGATTGGTTTGAATGTAAGGGTCTTCGTCCGGAGTTGTGGGCACATGTTAAGGTGAGTAAGAAAAGAAATAGAGCTGATGAAGTTGATGGCAATAACAAGGAAAAGGGCGGTAAGAAGAAGATGTGTAATGACAAAGTTTATTTGCCTCCAACTTGCTACACATTGTCCAAAGCAGAGAAGCAGGCATTTTGTGAGTCTTTGTATGGCATTAAGGTTTCGTCTGGGTACTCATCCAACATTAAGAGATTTGTGACCATAAATGGTGAGCTGAAGTTGGGAAGCATGAAATCTAACATTTGCCATGTAATGATGCAAGTGTTCTTTCCAATTGCAATCCGTGGAATACTGCCAAACATGTGAGATATGAAATTACCGAGCTGTGTTCGTTCTTCAACAAAATTTGTAGTAAAGTTCTTTATTGCTTTAAACTTGATGCTCTTCAAGTCTACTTGATTGTAACTTTATGCAAGTTTGAGATGTATTTTCCACCTTTCTTTGACATAATGGTTTATCTTATTGTCCATCTCGTTCGTGAGATCAAGCTTTTGGGTGCAGTTTTTTTAAGGTGGTGTTATCCTTTTGAAAGACACATGGGTGTTTTACAAAACAACGTGAGGAATTCAGCACAACCCGAAGGGAGTATGATTCAAGGCACTATGAGCGATGAGATTAGTAACTTTATAGTCGAGTATTTGGCCATGGCAAAGCCTATTGGACTTCCCACCTCTCGACATGAAGGAAGGCTTGAGGGAAAAGGAACAATTGGCTCCAAATCGGTCACACCTCCTCGAGACAGCCTTCTACAAGCACACTTGTATGTGTTGCATCATATTCCGGAAGTTCATCCTTTTTTGAGTGAGCATTTAGATATATTGCGCGCAAAACATCCTTTTAATGGGTTCAATCGAGTAATAAGCAAAGAACTCAAGGGTGTATCTGAAAGTGTTAAGTGGTTAGTTTTTGGTCCTCGTGATGATGTAAACAAATATGAGGGTTATGATGTCAATGGGTTCACATTTTGGACTGAGGGTCAAGACAAGAAGTCATCTTATCTATAAAATAGTGGGTTTTCTATTTTGGCGTCATCTACATTTTACGCGAGTGCCAAGGATCAAGCGCCGGTTGATGCTAAATTGGTATACTACGGGCGGGTACATGAAATATGAGAGCTTGACTACTCTACTTTCACTATTGGTCTTTTCAAATGTAAGAGGGTAGATAATAATCGACGATGCATAATAAATGACGAACCTTGTGGATTCTCTCATGTAAAGTTAGCTCGTTTGCGTGATAGTGAGGAGCCATTTCATACTAGCCACACAAGCCAAGTAAGTATCCTACATTGTAGACCCGTCTGATAAAAAATGGTCTATTGTTGTACTGGAAAAAACAAACATCCTTGGTATAGGTGATGTTAAGGATGAGGAAGAATATGAAGCTTTTGAAGACTCCCCAGCCTTGATCAATCCAAAATCAGTGGATCAAGATGATGTAGATGTTGGTTATATGCGTGTAGATCGCACGAAAGAAAGACATTTGAATTAAGTGATTCACAAGGTATGAATTTTAAGCTTTTTTAAGTTTGTTACTTTCGCGCATAAAGTAGCTCAAACTTGGTTTGTATTGCATGAAACTTTGCACACAACACTATTTGGTATATATTATTGTGTTGAACGTATTAGAATTGTAAATCACAGTCATATTCTTAATATTACATAGTAAGTTGCGACTTTAAGGTTTTTTTAAGCTTTTTTGGCACTTTCGTGCATAAAGTAGCTCAAACTTGGTTTGTTTTGCATAAAACATTGCACACAACACAATTTGGTATATATTATTGTGTTGAACGTATTAGAATTGTAAATCATTGTGATATTCTTAATAATACTTAGCTTGTGTTCTAATATATTTCAATTCATACTCTTTCAGGTACTGATATACAATGCATCTTTTTAGAGACGAAATTGTCTCTGAGATTGAGACCTCGGATAATGAGCATCATAGTTACGACACTAAAGAGGACCAAATTGTGAGATACGAGCGTATGGCTGAAGACGCTCCACCACTTAACAATGATTTTGAGACTGAAGACCCCCTACCAATGGATGCTCCCACTACCAGTAAGAAAAGAAAAGGGCGAGGTCCTACGAAAAAGCTCAAAGTCACAGAACCCATTCATTTGGAATACAATGCATTGGCTCAACCCTGCGGAAAATGGCGTAGGCAATAAGGAAAAAAAGTGGGCCTATGTATCCGCAACATTTCCATATTGCACACATGGAACGAGGTTCCAGAGGGTTTGAGGAACTCTCTATGGAATGATACTGTGGTAAGCAACT
The DNA here is from genome assembly GCF_026212465.1 of Amaranthus tricolor. Classification (NCBI taxonomy): domain Eukaryota; kingdom Viridiplantae; phylum Streptophyta; class Magnoliopsida; order Caryophyllales; family Amaranthaceae; genus Amaranthus; species Amaranthus tricolor. The sequence goes on from NC_080054.1 coordinate 9,264,448, forward strand.
TTACTATTTTTATTCATTTAGTTTCATTTTAAAATTAATTTAATTGACACTAATAAATATAATTTTTTTTGTAGAATCTTTTTCTCATCGAGAGCGATGAGGAGAAGAAGAATATGTTTCTTTCAGCTGTTGCTAAAAGATTCAGAGATTTCAAATCCAAGCTAGTTACTGGCTGGATCACGAAGAAGCGTGCCTGTACAACCAAAAAGGTCAAAACGGGAAACGAAGGTGGCGAGCAAGCACCTTTGAAGATGCCCTACGAAATATGGGGTCACATATCAAAGAAGGAATAAGAGGCTTTTGTTGCCAAAAGAACAACTCCCATTGAAGTTGTAAGTATTCCATATTATATTATAGGTTTTGATTTGAATTTACTTCTTTCGATTCAATCATTAAACTAATATATGACATTTGATTTCTATTGATTAATTAGGAAAAGCGTGGTAAAGATTCTAAATCATCAAGCAAAAGGAAGTTTTACCATCGCTTGGGCCCAAAAACGTACGATGAGGTTCGAAAAGAGTGGGTGGATGCGGGTTTATACCCCAATCAAAGTCCATCCACGCCCTCATCTACGGCTATCTCCGCATCCGTGAATACTCCTGCTGGAGATCGGGTGCGAGATTGGTATTGCGGGCTTCATTCCCGAGATGCAAGTGGTAAATTTACCATTAATGATCCGGGAACGAAGAAGGTTGCTGATGCTGTGGTGAGTTTTGAAATTATTAAGTATATTCTTGATTTGTTTTTTATTTTTTGGCTTTGATTTACTTATACAAATTGTTATATATGTCACTTTTTATTTGAACAGATGGATTGGAAGGAAAAAGAAGCTACGGGGGAGTTCACCCCAAGAGGCAATGTTGACGCATTGCATATGGTATGAGGGAAGGACCATAGAGGGCGGGTAGTCGGAAAAGGAGGCGTCCGCGTGGGATTAAAGAAGGCATTCGGCAAAGAGTGTGTTGCTATACTCAATCCCGAACGATGCCACCTGATGAAGTAGCAACCCTACGAGCAGAAATTATGAAGGACGTTCTCGCCAAACTAGCACTCGTGTTGCAGAAGATGGGCGCACGCACTGTTGACTTGGCAAACCTAATTGTCGAGGATCAACAAAGTCAACATGGGGATCCTAATGCTTTGGTCGAGCCAACACCCGAGCCCATTACCCCCGTAGCACCCCAGCCCATTGCTACCCTTGAAGGGCAAAACCCCACACCGGAGACCATGTACTCCGTTTCTCAAAATCCGGAGCCAATTCCAAAGCCAGTGGTAAAAGTACATAGTTTTAAAATATATAAGCACTTATTAATTTATATTGCAACGCAATTTTAATATTTTATTATGATGCTTATTTTACTAAACGGAACAATTTTCAGGAGGCGACTCCTTGTTCTCTTTTGTTGCCGCATTTAGGTGTTGCTAGTGATGGCGACTTAACTGAGGTTGCATATGATGTGGCCCAACCAACTAAAGAGGGCCAAACAGTGCATTCGATGCCTGTTACAAGTGGCCACATCAGTGTGACCGTGGAAACTATTCTAAAGGGGTTTGAAAATTTCTCACTCCCGGTTCCAATGCCAGAATGAAGCCTTGAGAAACTATCAGACGCCCTAGGTAGTTTCGTCACATGGCCATATGCTTGGGTCCGATTCACTAACATGGTAATAATCATTTGTACCTTATTTATTTTTATTTTTTTAATTGCATGCATACACTAATTTAATTGTATAAATTGAAATAGCAAAAGAGTCCAAAGGGATCTAGGAGAGAGATCGATTCCTCGGCAAAGGTTTCGACTGGGTCAAAGTCGATGCCAATCACTCCAATTTTGACTGATGTGGAGCTAAAAGATCTCTCTCAAGATTGCAAATGGCTGCACACTTGTGCATCTCGCATAAGTGAGGAGGACCCAATCATTCTAAACCTGCAGATGGAACAATTCCGCTTTCTAGAGAGCTCATTTGTAATTATTGGTCCTAGTGACATTGGGCATTTTTGAGAGGAGAGATGTTGAACGTAGCTCTTATCCATGTCTACATGAGGTGATGTTCATTATCTTACAAGTTAGGCATTTTCGTTTAATTGTTTTAATAACCAAATTATTGACAAAATTTTCTTATTTGTGAGTGTAGTGCGATTTACGAGGAGCTAAATTCTTGCGAACCTCAATAAAAATTTTATGGTTTTTTCATAAGTCAATTTTGGGTACTAAAACTGTAAATGATCCAGATGACGTCAAAGCATACATTGAGGCTTCTTTGACTAATTCCCTTGCATCTAAACACACGTTAATTCTGGCTCCATTTCTAGAAGAGTATGTTTTATTTTTGAAATTGAACTTATCTTTTGATTTTTAGGTTAACATAATCTCTAATTTGTTGCTTTTAACTATGCGTTTGTAGTTTGCATTGAATACTTTTGGTCATTTGTCCTTTAATGAACACTGTGCACGTCTTCGACTCATTATAATAACCTCAAAGCCCGCCTCGCAACAAAAAATTCAAAGCGTTGTTTAATCCGCAAGTAAAATTAATTATTTTAGCAATTTGATTTAATTAAGTGTTATATATATATATATATATATATATATATATATATATATATATATATATATATATATATATATATATATATATATATATATATATATATATATATATATATTACTTTTTCCATGCATTTCAACACCATGAAGAATGTGCGTGGACAAATGAAATCTATATCAAGAACCACATTTCCGAAATGGACAGCAGTAAAGATACACAATGCAACACTATTCGATTTTACAGGTTTTTAACCTTTTTTTGGACTTTCGCGCATAAAGTAGCTCAAACTTGGTTTGTTTTGCACGAAAACATGGCACACAACACTATTTGGTATATATTATTTTGTTGAAGTGGTTAGAATTGAAAATCACAGTCATATGCTAGAAATTACGTGTTAAGTTGCGATTCTATGGGTTTTTAAGTGTTTTGGGCACTTTTGCGCATAAAGTATCTCAAATTTGGTGTGTTTTATACGAAACTTGGCACACAACACTATTTGATATATATTATTTTGTTGAAGTGGTTACAATTGAAAATCATAGTCATATACAAGAAATTACGTTTCAAGTTGCGATTTTATGGGTTTTTAAGTGTTTTTGGCACCTTCGTGCATAAAGTTGCTCAAACTTGGTTCGTTTTGCACGAAACTTGGCACACAAGAGTATTTGGTGTATATTATTGTGTTGAAGTGGTTAGAATTTAAAATAATAGTCATATGCTAGAAATTACGTGTTAAGTTGCCATTTTAAGGATTTTAAAGTGTTTTTGGCACTTTTGCACATAAAGTAGCTCAAACTTGGTTGTTTTGCACGAAACATGGGACACAGCACTATTTGGTATATATTATTGTGTTGAAGTGGTTAGAATTGTAAATCATAGTCATATGCCAAAAATTACGTGTTAAGTTGCGATTTTATTGGTTTTTAAGCGATTTTGGCACTTTTGCGCATAAAGTAAGAATTCTTATTAATCACAGAACTTAATCCAAATACATGAGAGACAACCTCTATTTATAGGTTTCTAGCTAGCTAACGGCTATAAACATCACGTGCAATACAATATGCCTCTTGAAAAAGAAATTAAAAACAACCAGAACACTTTGGGCACTGATCAGCACTGACCAGTGACTGGGCCACCTTGCGCTCGTATCCTAGTGAGCTGTGTGCCCCACAATGATGGTTCTTGGGCAATGATGGCTTGGTCATGTATGGAGACTACGATTCCATGGTTATTTGGCTCCAGGTCTCTTTGGTTAAGGCTCAAACCACGCGGCAAGGTAGGCTGGTCAGCGGGTAGGTTGTTGTTCTTATTTTGTTATTGCTAGCTCAAACTTGGTTTGTTTTACACGAAACATGGTACATAACACTATTTGTTATATATTATTATGTTGAAGTGCTCAGAATTAAAAATTATAGTCATATGCTAGAAATTACGTGTTAAGTTGCGATTTTATGTGTTTTTAAGTGTTTTTGGCACTTTTGCGCATAAAGTAGCTCAAACGTGGTTTGTTTTGCACGAAACATGGCACACAACACTATTTGGGATGTATTATTTTTTTAAAGTGGTTAGATTTGAAAATCATGGTCATATGCTAGAAATTACGTGTTAAGTTGCGATTTTATGAGTTTTTAAGTATTTTTGGCACTTCGTGGATAAAGTAGTGCAAACTTGGTTTGTTTTGCACGAAACATGGCACACAACAGTATTTGGTGTATATTATTGTGTTGAAGTGGTTAGAATTTAAAATCACAGTCATATGCTAGAAATTACGTGTTAAGTTGCAATTTTAAGGGTTTTAAAGTGTTTTTGGCACTTTTGCACATAAAGGAACTCAAATTTTGTTGTTTTGCACGAAACTGGCACCCAGCACTATTTGGTGTATATTATTGTGTTGAAGTGGTTAGAATTGTAAATCATAGTCATATGCTATAAATTACGTGTTAAGTTGCGATTTTAAGGGTTTTTAAGAGTTTTTGGCACTTTTGCGCATAAAGTAAGAATTCTTATTAATCACAGAACTGAATCCATATACATGAGAGACAACCTCTATTTATAGGTTTGTAGCTAGCCAACGGCAATAAACATCACGTGCTATACAATATGCCTCTTGAAAAAGAAATTAAAAACAACCAGAACACTTTGGGCACTGATCAGCACTGACCAGTGAGTGGGCCACCTTGCGCTCGTATCCTAGTGAGCTGTGTGCCCCACAATGATGGTTCTTGGGCCATGATGGCTCGGTCATGTATGGAGATTACGATTCCATGGTTATTTGGCTCCATGTCTCTTTGGTTAAGGCTCAAACCACGCAACAAGGTAGGCTGGTCAGCAGGTAGGTTGTTGTTCTTATTTTGTTATTGCTAGCTCAAACTTGGTTTGTTTTACACGAAACTTGGTACATAACACTATTTGTTATATATTATTGTTTTGAAGTGCTCAAAATTGAAAATCATAGTCATATGCTAGAAATTACGTGTTAAGTTGCGATTTTATGCGTTTTTAAGTGTTTTTGGCACTTTTGCGCATAAAGTAGCTCAAACTTTGTTTGTTTTGCACGAAACATGGCACACAACACTATTTGGGATATATTATTTTTTTAAAGTGGTTACAATTCAAAATCATATTATTTTTTTAAAGTGGTTAGATTTGAAAATCATGGTCATATGCTAGAAATTACGTGTTAAGTTGCGATTTTATGGGTTTTTAAGTGTTTTTGGCACTTCGTGGATAAAGTAGTTCAAACTTGGTTTGTTTTGCACGAAACATGACACACAACAGTATTTGGTGTATATTATTGTGTTGAAGTGGTTAGAATTTAAAATCGCAGTCATATGCTAGAAATTACGTGTTATGTTGCGATTTTAAGGGTTTTAGAGTGTTTTTGGCACTTTTGCACATAAAGTAGCTCAAATTTTGTTGTTTTGCACGAAACTTGGCACACAGCACTATTTGGTATATATTATTGTGTTGAAGTGGTTAGAATTGTAAATCATAGTCATATGCTAGAAATTACGTGTTAAGTTGCGATTTTAAGGGTTTTTAAGCGTTTTTAGCACTTTTGAGAATAAAGTAAGAATACTTATTAATCACAGAACTGAATCCATATACATGAGAAACAACCTGTATTTATAGTTTTCTAGCTAGCTAACGGCTATAAACATCACGTGCTATACAATATGCCTCTTGAAACAAAAATTAAAAACAACCAAACACTTTGGGCACTGATCAGCACTGACCAGTGACTGGGCCACCTTGCGCTCGTATCCTAGTGAGCTATGTGCCCCACAATAATGGTTCTTGGGCCATGATGGCTTGGTCATGTATGGAGATTACGACTCCATGGTTGTTTGGCTCCAGCTCTCTTTGGTTAAGGCTCAAACCACGCGGCAAGGTAGGCTGGTCAGCAGGTAGGCTGTTGTTCTTATTTTGTTATTGCTAGCTCAAACTTGTTTTGTTTTACACGAAACTTGGTACATAACACTATTTGTTATATATTATTGTGTTGAAGTGCTCAGAATTGAAAACCATAGTCATATGGTAGAAATTACGTGTTAATTTGCGATTTTATGTGTTTTTAAGTGTTTATGGCACTTTTGCGCATAAAGTAGCGCAAACTTGGTTTGTTTTGCACGAAGCATGGCACACAACACTATTTGGGATATATTATTTTTTTTAAGTGGTTAGAATTGAAAATCATATTTTTTTTTAAAGTGGTTAAAATTGAAAATCATAGTCATATGCTAGAAATTACGTGTTAAGTTGCGATTTTATGGGTTTTTACGTGTTTTTGGCACTTTCGTGCATAAAGTAAGTCAAACTTGTTTTTTTTTGCACGAAACTTGGCACACAACAGTATTTGTTGTATATTATTGTGTTGAAGTGGTTAGAATTTAAAATCATAGTCATATGCTAGAAATTACGTCTTAAGTTGCGATTTTAAGGGTTTTAAAGTGTTTTTGGCACTTTTGCACATAAAATAGTTTAAACTTGGTTGTTTTACACGAAACTTTGAACACAACACTATTTGGTATATATTACTGTGTTGAAGTGGTTAGAATTGTAAATCATAGTCATATGTAGGCATGGCCACGGTCCGGGTTGGGCCGGTTCCGTTCCGGTTCCAACGGTTCCGGTTCCACCCGGTTCCGGTTCCATTTGGAACCTGTCGCGACCGGTTTCGGTTCCGGTTCTGGGCAGTTCCAAACGGTTCCTTGTCGGTTCATGAGGCGGTTCCGGCGGTTCCAATTCATGGGACGGGCGTGTCGGACCATCGGTTCCATTTTTATTTTTTCTTTAAATATTTATATAATATAAAAATACTATAATATTGCGGACGTACCTTTGATGGTTACTTGATTATTAGCCAAATTCATTGCTTGTCAAGTTGTCATCGTTATTAAAATATTTACTAAAAAGAATGAAAAAAATAAATTAATAAGAAACGAATCAATAATAATATCAATAAAGATGATTAATAAAAAAAGAGTGAGAAAATGGATTTGAACCTAGTACCCAAAGGAATACTAAGCTGCCTACGTATCCTGAAGGAATCAAAGCCCACTTAGTTCTTTGTCATACCTTTTATTTTTAGTTGTTGAATGTTGATTTATAGTTGTCCGATTGATCCTATTCGTCTTCGTCATCATCATCTGGTTGGTTAGATGCTTCCGCTGACTCTCCTCCGGACGATGATGCAGATGTATCCATCATTATCCATGGATCATCATCATCATCTTGATCATCATCATTCCTTAGTCCTTGTGTTCGAATCTCCGTTTGATCCCAATCTTTCTTGCAAACACATATTTGAATACTATGTGGAGCAAGACGAGATCTCTTTTCGTCTAAAACTCTTCTACCTCCACCAAAAGTAGACTCCGACGCAATTGTAGAAGCAGGAATTGCAAGCATATCCTTTGCAATTCTCGATAATACGGGAAATTTTACAGATTTTTCTTTCCACCACTTTAAAATATCATAGCTACCTTGGTCAATTTCAAAGTGGTGTTTAAGATAACTATCTAATTCTAAATATGAAATGGAGGATGAAGAAGAAGATGATCCTACAAAACTATCATCTTGACTCATTATATTAGCTATTACAGAATTATAATAAGAGGGACGCGCCGAAACGCTTGCACGCCTAGATGTATCGCGTTTTGGGATATATACACTAGCATAATAATCATAAAGTTCTGCTAAAAGTTTTTTACAACTTCCAACATAATTATGTACATCACTAGGCGGGCGATCTAATGATTGGTAGTAAAATCCGATTACTTTAGTAAGGACTTCTGTTTTAAAACAAGGGTCTAAAATGGTTGCAATTCCATAAATATAAGGAAAATCGGTAAAATATGCCTTCCATTTATCCATCATATCTGCAAGAATCGGCTTTAAATATGGGTTAGTATCATCATGCGTATGCTTAAGAAGATGATAAAAAATAGTAATACACTCACTTATTACTAAGTGGACGTTCGGTTCATAAACATATGAAAAAATCTTAGTTGCGTGGTCATACGCTTCTAATTTTTTATGTACACCTATAGCTAATTTCCATATGTCATCACTTATATTGCTATCTGTACACTCACTATACAGTTGTGTTATAACTGGACGATAAGAAATCGCCTTTCTTAATAAATCGTTGGTTGAGCCCCAACATGTAGGAGTATCTAATGACCAATACACTTTTTTTAGTTGATATTGGTCACATAATTGTTTATATCGTCTCTTTATCTTTCTAATTCTAAGCCACTTCACTATATCTCTAATTGGATCTAATAAATCGCTTAATTTTTTTATACCTGCTTGGCAAGATAAGCAAACTATATGAGCACAACAACGTATGTGTAATAAGCTACCCCCAAGGATAAAACTAAAAGCAGGCTCGTTATACAAAAGTTCCATACATTTAATGTTAGTGGTTGCATTATCGGTAGAACAACAAAATATCTTATCTAATAAGTTCCATTCTCTACATATCTCTACTAATCTATATTTTATATTTTCACCCGTATGTCTTTCTAGCATTTTCTCAAAAGCAATTATTCTTTATTGAATAATCCAATTTTGATCTATCCAATGTGCTGTTACACACATATAAGATTCTAAATGTGGGGGAGCAGACCATATATCAGTTGTTATGCTAACCCTACCATTAAAAGATTTAAACATTTCAATTAATTCATAGCGCATTGATTCATATAATTTAATTGTGCGTCTTTTAAGAGTGCTCCTTGGGATTGCTCTATATTGTGGTTGCAAAGTTTTTCTAGTGAAATGCTCGTGTGCCTTACTTTCACCGAGGTTAAAAGGCAATTCATCACAAATTACATACTCAGAAAATTCATCAATCATATCATTACGATTATATTTAAAAGGCATACCTGTGCTGGGAATATCCCACTGTCGGCTTCCACTTGTGGTCCCGCTGCCGCTTGCTGCATGAGTTTCTATTGTGATTCCATGCTTCTTTGCCAAATGTTTATTAAAAGATTCCGTACCACCACCTAACACGTATTCACAAAACACAATACATAAATTTTTATAAAATATGAATATATAATGTATTATGTATATATAAAAAACTGAAAAAGTATTTACCTCTGGCGAAATTGTATGAAATTAAGGGATTTACTCCTTGACTTTCACAAATTTGACAAGTGCATAAGAAAACATCTGGATCGTCGGTTGGTTCTTTTGTAAAATACGACCACACATGTGAAACAACTCTACCACTAGGAGGTGGCATTGCCGGAAAAGGTTGTCTTACTGGTTCATCTTCATCTAAATTTAAATATAAAGACATACTCAGATATATACCACAATATATAAATAAATAATAATTTAAAATTTAATCAATTTGAAAAATAAAATTATAAAACTAACCGATAGTTTGGAAATTTACTCGTTTACCACGAGCTTGTCTTTGTTGTTGTTGTTGTAGTTGTTCTTCATGTGATCTTGTTGATGACTGTCGAGAATTATGTATCCTAATAGGGGTCGTTGGTTCCTCTTCTTGTTCTTCTTCTTCATTAATTTGTATTTCTCTTTCCACTTCTTCTGCATAATTATGTAATTCTGGGTCGTACCCTTCTGGATAATTGGGTTCATAATTATAATTACTAATCGAAGGTGTTGTTGATACCGACGGAGTAGAAGTGGCCTTTCTTTTGGAGCTAGAACCTCCTAATGATTTTGCCACTTTAGTAACTTTTTTAGAGGCTTTTTTCAAAAAAGAAGACATGATTGATAATATTGAAATAATAATAGAATTAAGAAATAAATAAATAATTAATAGACTAATTATGTAATTAACTAAACTAAGAAATAATTAAAAGACTAATTATGTAATTAAGAGAATAATTGCGTAATTAAGTAAATAAGTACAGAGAGTAAGTAGAGAGAGTAGGAGAAGAGATGAGTTGTGAATGAAAATGATTGAAAGTGATGGGTATTTATAGAAAATTACCCAACGGCTATAAACGGCTAGTTCCAACGGCTAGTTTCACGGTTCCATGGAACCGGTGGGCCGGTTCACCCGGACCGGTTCCATGGAACCGTTGGACCGGTTCACCCGGACCGGTTCCAGTTCCAACCCGCGGTTCTTAGGTCCAGTTCATGCAGTTTTTTCCGGCGGTTTCACGGTTCCGCGGTTCGGGCCGGTTCGGAACCTGTCGCAAACGGTTCTGGTTCCGGATCCGGTTCTAAGCGGTTCGGCACCGGTTCGGTTCGGGTAACCCGCCCCGTGGCCATCACTAGTCATATGCTAGAAATTACGTGTTAAGTTGCGATTTTAAGGATTTTTAAGTGTTTTTGGCACTTTTGCACATAAAGTAAGAATTCTTGTTAATCACATAACTGAATCCATATACATGAGAGACAACCTCTATTTATAGGTTTTTAGCTAGCTAACGGCTATAAACATCACGTGCTATACAATAGGCCTCTTGAAAAAGAAATTAAAAACAACCAGAACACTTTGGGCGCTGATCAGCACTGACCAGTGACTGGGCCACCTTGCGCTCGTATCCTAGTGAGCTATGTGCCCCACAATGATGGTTCTTGGGCCATGATGTCTTGGTCATGTATGGAGATTACGATTCCATGGTTGTTTGGCTCCAGCTCTCTTTGGTTAAGGCTCAAGCCACGCGGCAAGGTAGGCTGGTCAGCGAGTAGGCTGCAGTTCTTATTTTGTTATTGCAAGCTCAAACTTGGTTTGTTTTACACCAAACTTGGTACACAACACTATTTTTTATATATTATTGTGTTGAAGTGCTCAGAATTGAAAATTACGTGTTGAAGTACACAACACCAAACTGGTCAGCGAGTATGCTAGAAATTACGTGTGAAGTTGCGATTTTATGCGTTTTTAAGTGTTTTTGGCACTTTTGCGCATAAAGTAGCTCAAACTTGGTTTGTTTTGCACGAAACAAGGCACACAACACTATTTGGGATATATTATTTTTTGCAGTGGTTTGAATTGAAAATCATAGTCATATGCTAGAAATTACGTGTTAAGTTGCGATTTTATGGGTTTTTAAGTGTTTTTGGCACTTTCGTGCATAAAGTTGCTCAAACTTGGTTTGTTTTGCACGAAACATGGCACACAACAGTATTTGGTGTATATTATTGTGTTGAAGTGGTTAGAATTTAAAATCACAGTCATATGCTAGAAATTACGTGTTAAGTTGCGATTTTAAGGGTTTTAAAGTGTTTTTGGCACTTTTGCACATAAAGTAGCTCAAATTTGGTTGTTTTGAACGAAACTTGGCACACAGCACTATTTGGTATATATTATTGTGTTGAAGTGGTTAGAATTGTAAATCATAGTCATATGCTAGAAATTACGTGTTAAGTTGCGATTTTAAGGGTTTTTAAGCGTTTTTGGCACTTTTCCGCATAAAGTAAGAATTCATATTAATCACAGAACTGAATCCATATGCTTGAGAGACAACATCTATTTATAGGTTTCTAGCTAGCTAACGGCTATAAACATCACGTGCTGTACAATATGCCTCTTGAAACAAAAATTAAAAACAACCAGAACACTTTGGGCACTGATCAGCACTAACCAGTGAGTGGGCCACCTTGCGCTCGTATCCTAGTGAGCCGTGTGCCCCACAATGATGGTTCTTGGGCCAAGATGGCTTGATCATGTATGGAGATTACGATTCCATGGTTGTTTCGCTCCAGGTCTCTTTGGTTAAGGCTCAAACCACGCGGCAAGCTAGGCTAGTCAGTAGGTAGGCTGCTGTTCTTATTTTGTTATTGCTAGCTCAAACTTGGTTTGTTTTACACGAAACTTGGTACACAACACTATTTGTTATATATTATTGTGTTGAAGTGCTAAGAATTGAAAATCATAGTCATATGCTAGAAATTACGTGTTAAGTTGCGATTTTATGCGTTTTTAAGTGTTTTTGGCACTTTTGCGCATAAAGTAGCTCAAACTTGGTTTGTTTTGCACGAAACATGGCACACAACACTATTTGGGATATAAATTTTTTTTTGAAGTGGTTATAATTGAAAATCATAGTCATATGCTAGAAATTACGTGCTAAGTTGCGATTTTATGTGTTTTTAAGTGTTTTTGGCACTTTCGTGCATAAAGTAGCTCAAACTTGGTTTTTTTTGCACGAAACTTGGCACACAACAGTATTTGGTGTATATTATTGTGTTGAAGTGGTTAGAATTTAAAATCATAGTCATATGCTAGAAATTACGTGTTAAGTTGCGATTTTAAGGGTTTTAAAGCGTTTTTGGCACTTTTGCGCATAAAGTAGCTCAAACTTGGTTGTTTTACACGAAATTTGGCACACAGCACTATTTGGCATATATTATTGTGTTGAAGTGGTTAGAATTGTAAATCATACTCATATGATAGACATTACTTGTTAAGTTGCGATTTTAAGAGTTTTTAAGCCTTTTTGGCACTTTTGCTCATAAAGTAAGAATTTTTATTAATCACAGAACTGAATCCATATACCAGACAGACAACCTCTATTTATAGATTTCTAGCTACCTAACGGCTATAAACATCATGTGCTATACAATATGCCTCTTTAAACAGAAATTAAAAACAACCAGAACACTTTGGGAACTGATCAGCACTGACTAGTGACTGGGCCACCTTGCGCTCGTATCCTAGTGAGTTGTGTGCACCAGAATGATGTTTCTTGGGCCTTGATGGCTTGGTCATGTTTGGATATTACGTTTCCATGGTTGTTTGGCTCCAGGTCTCTTTGGTAAAAGCTCAAACCATGCGGCAAGGTAGCCTCAAACCATGCGACAAGAATATATGGGATATATTATTTTTTAGAAGTGATTAGAATTGAAAATCATAGTCATATGCTAGAAATTACGTGTTAAGTTGCATTTTATGGGTTTTTAAGTGTTTTTGGCCCTTTCGTGCATAAAAGTAGCTCAAACTTGGTTTGTTTTGCACGAAACTTGGTACACAACAGTATTTGGTATATATTATTGTGTTGAAGTGGTTACAATTTAAAATCATAGTCATATGCTAGAAATTACGTGTTAAGTTGCGATTTTAAGGGTTTAAAGCGTTTTTGGCACTTTTGCGCATAAAGTAGCTCAAACTTGGTTGTTTTGCACGGAACTTGGCACACAGCACTATCTGGTATATATTATTGTGTTGAAGTGGTTAGAATTGTAAATCATAGTCATATGCTAGAAATTACATGTTAACTTGCGATTTTAAGGGTTTTTAAGCATTTTTGGCACTTTTGCGCATAAAGTGAGAATTTTTATTAATCATGGAACTGAATCCATATACATGAGAGACAACCTCTATTTATAGGTTTCTAGCTAGCTAACGGCTATAAACATCACGTGCTATACAATATGCCCCTTGAAACAGAAATTAAAAACAACCAGAACACTTTGGGAACTGATCAACACTGACCAGTGACTGGGCCACCTTGCGCTCGTATCCTAATGAGCTGTGTGCACCACAATGATGGTTCTTGGGCCTTGATGGCTTGGTCATGTATGGAGATTACGTTTCCATGCTTTTTTGGCTCAAGGTCTCTTTCGTTAAGGCTCAAACGACGCGGCAAGGTAGGCTGGTCAGCGGGTAGGCTACTGTTCTAATTTTGTTATTGCTAGATCAAACTTGGTTTTTTTTACACGAAACTTGGTACACAACACAATTTGTTATATATTATTGTGTTGAAGTGCTTAGAATTGAAAATCATAGTCATATGCTAGAAATTACGTGTTAAGTTGCGATTTTATGCGTTTTTAAGTGTTTTTGGCACTTTTGCGCATAAAGTAGCTCAAACTTGGTTTGTTTTGCATGAAACTTGGCACACAACATTATTTGGGATATATTATTTTGTTGAAGTGTTTCAATTTGAAAATCATAGTCATATGCTAGAAATTACGCGTTAAATTGCGATTTTATGGGTTTTTAAGTGTTTTTGGCACTTTCGCGCATAAAGTAGCTCAAACTTGGTTTGTTTTGCACGAAACATGGCACAAAACACTTTTTGGTATATATTATTTTGTTGAAGTTGTTAGAATTTAAAATTATAGTCATATACTAGAAATTACGTTTTAAGTTTCGATTTTAAGGGTTTTTAAGCGTTTTTGGCACTTTTGCGCATAAAGTAGCTCAAACTTGGTTTGTTTTGCACGAAACTTGGCACACAACACTATTTGGTATATATTATTGTGTTGAAGTGGTTTGTATTGAAAATCATAGTCATATGCTAGAAATTACGTGTTAAGTTGAGATTTTATGTGTTTTTAATCTTTTTTTGCTCTAACATCTATTTTCTCTTAGTGCTTTCGACAACCTTCTAATTTCGTTGGTTACGGCTACTACACCCTGAAATACATGGACGATATTTTAAAATACGTGAAGGAGGTTGGAGTCGAAAATACATATGCTCTAAGTGTTTGTTACGTTCTTAAATTATAATATATATATTTACCATATTATTGGTAAAATCTAATGTTTATTAATCTTTTATTTTTATATTATGTTATAGGTTTTATATGAAATTCCAAGGGAAAGACACCCTTTAAGAAATGAAGAAATGCGCGAATTAAAAGACAAAATTGCCGTGTATCTTGCTTAGTTTTTGTTCTTGGTAAATTGTTATTAGTTTCGATTTTTTCGGACTTTAATGTATATATGTACGTACATATTATTATATTATATATACGATCGAGAGTTTATTATTACAAAGAGATATTGGTGATTATTTGTGATTATCAATGGATTATTATTAGTATACGAAAAAAGAAAAAAAATATATAATATATGTTGCAGGCAACCAAAAAACCGCAGCATATGACTATATGCTGCAGTTTTTTGGTCCCGTAGCATATAGTGTATGACTATATGCTGTGGTTTTTGTGAGGCCTGCAGCATATAAAGCACTTTTCTGCTGCAGTTTTAAACCGCAGCATTTAAAATAGACCATCTGCTGCTATCACTAATGCTTGGAGCCAAAATCGCAGCATATTATGGCCAAAAAACCGCAGCAAATGAGGTTTTTTCCACTAGTGATGGCACTGTAAATGATTATTAAATAGAATAGATATTAGAAAAAATTACCATGAACAATACAACGTTTTGCTTATTTTTCTATAATAATACCAACTTATGATTAACCATAAACTATACCAACTTAGGGGATGTTTCCCTTGAATATCCCTAACATGTTAAAAATTAAACTATAGGAACGTATATGACAAAAGATTTTGTGAATTAGCTAATAAATTGAAGTTAGTATTATTCTAGGAAACCCCCCCCACTAAGTTGGTGTTATTCATGATTAATTAAAATTTAGTATTATTATAGGAAAATTAACAAAAGTGTATATTATTTACGGTAATTTTTCCTATATATTAAAGATAAAAAAAAATTGAGATATAAAGCCTCAAAAACCGGTTATAAAGCTAGGTTTTTAAAACAATAGTTGTATCACAAAATATTTGAACATATTATAAAATTTTCATATATTACTAGCACAATTTTATAACTTTTTTTTAGATAATAAATAGGTAATGAAAATTAATATAGCTAAAGATGAATAAAGAAATCCATTAACTATAATTTGATATGTGATAAGGTTGAATTTGATCATCTTAGAGGAGATTTGAGTCTTGAATCTCTCCCTTGATGTATGTCAAAATCATATACAAGATTTCATTTTTCCAATGTCATTATGTGACTCCCATGTAGGATGGAGCTTGGGAGAACCAAATCACTAGTAGAAAAAAATCTTATCTATTGCGGTTTTTTTTTAACACAGCATTAAATGGCATGAAAAAACGAGGGAAAAAAGGTTACATTATATGTTGCGGTTCTTTGAAATACGCAGCATATAAGGTAATTTTTGATTTAACAAAAACTAAAAAATTCTTATATGTTGCGGCTCTTTGAAAACCGCAGCATATAGGGTATTTTTTGTTTTCTAAAAAAATAAAAAATACCTTATATGCTGCGGTGTTCAAAGAATCGTAGCATATAAGGTAAAATACCTTATATGCTACAGTTTTCAAAGAATCGTAGCATATAAGGTATTTTTTTTTTTTTTTTTTAAAAAACCGTAGCATATATGTAATACTAGTTTTTATGAATAAGCATATACTAGCTACTGTTTTATTCTTCAAACTTTCTTCTTCTTCAAAACCCACTATTTTATTCTCAAAAACACACGATTGTACTGCGCCTCTTCTATATTGTTCTTCTTCAAACTTTCTTCTCTACTGTTCATCTTTGAAGACCCACTGTACTGCTCTTCTTCTTCTCTACTATTCTTCGAAGACCCACAATTAATCACCCACGAATTTCTTTCTTCATCTTCAAAGACCCACGAAATTTTAACCCATTGTTGATTCTCCTTGTTTTAATCTACTACATTTCAACGCACCATTGTTACTTTTCCCTCAAAAACCCACGAAACCCACGAAATTAGGGCTTAGTCTTGTTCTTCTTCAAGGTATAAATTTTTCAATCTTTATTTAAGTTTTTCAAGCTTAGCTTTATTGTGTTTTATAGATAAAAATTACATGATTGGACTTCATGATGGAAATATATTTACATTTAAAGATCACAATTTATACTAACAAACCATAGTAAATCTTGTGCATTTACTTTTAAACATTTAAAAGATTTTATTACTACATTATAATAATAAAATATTTTCCATCATAACATGAAAAGGAAAGAAAATTTGAAGATCATGGATAGTAATAAAAATAATTGAGAATTTTAATTGCTAATTTTGAGTTTTTGGCTTTTTTAAATGGTATGTAAACGTTTTTTTTATTCGCGTGGTGACTTAAGTTTCTAACTTCTCCACTTGTTAAACAAAAAGTTAAGGTTTTTATTAAATTTTCATAATTATTACACATTATAATGATTAAAATTAATATCGCGATCACACTTAAGAGACACATTTTACAAACAAAATAAGTATTTAATTTAATTTAGAACTTAACATTTTGTCTACCACATAAAAAAGTTGAAAGCTCAAGGTCACAATGCAAGGTTTACAAAATGTTTGTGTCACATGAAAATGTAGAAAATTCAATGTTAGCATGTAAAATTTTCTAAAAATACTATATGTGATTAATTATTTTTAATAATTAAGTTTGATTTTGCATTATCATAGAAAGCCCAAAGCAGGCAAACACTATTACATAATGCCCTTTTTGGCATTGGTTGAACAAGGCATTTTGTTTCGGTAGTTGCGGACAATATTGGAGCCAACGCAACAAGTGTTGTGGCGGAGGCCAATTCTAAAACAACTAACGCCACAAACCTGCTTAAAATAAAAGCCTAAAAAATGAATACAAGAAGTTCAATTTTTTTTTTTAATATTTATAATAGCTAATAATATATAAAAATTATATATATATAAATAATCCAATAATACATAAATATACAATACTGAAAACTCTTTTAGTCTTGCATATTCCACATATAAAAAAATATATATATAAATACTCCAATAATACATAAATAATACACAAGATACACAATACACCACAATACCTCAATGTTCCAACGCTTTAAATTCACCACAATATACATAATTTACAAAATATATACAATATACACAATAATATACATAAACTAATTCAACAAAAGGAATGAATTTCGGTTTTAACTTAATCTCGCTTTCTAATGTCACTGTCAATGAATCGGGCCCGTAGCTCTCGTACCTCGATAATATCTACCGTATAACACGTCATACAAAAAGACAATATGTCTATAAAAAAAATTTATTAGATTTGATAAATAAATATGAGCTATAATTAAAAATCAATTCTATTTAATCACTCAGTATTGAGTATCTTGTTGCTTAAAAGCCACTTGAAATTCCAGTTGATTGTTTATGGCACTGTAAATTATTATTAGGAAAAATTATCATGAACAATATAACTTTTCGCTTCTTTTCTTATAATAATACTAACTTATGATTAAGCATAAACTATACCAACTTAGGGGACATTTCTGTTAGAAAGTCCTTTAGAATTCATCTGTTTGGAACATCAATCATCTCCAATTTATTAGTGTAATTAGAGCCTAATTAAACATTCTGTGTATAAATATTGTTGTAATTACCTCATAATATACAAGAAAAAAAATCACAAGAATTATACTGTATTTTTAACTTGGTATCAGAGCCAGGTTCCGATCACCGGCCGCCGGCAACCCATAAGACTCATCATCTACCATGGAACCCGATAACAAAGCTGTTATTCAAAACCCGGTAACTATGGAAGATTTAATGCAACTGTTTACACAGTTAAACTCCAAAAAATCCACCACAGAAACTCAAAATTTCCAACCTATTCAAATTCCAGAAAAATTGAATCATAAAAATTTCAAAAAATGGGCAAAGCTAATGCAACTGGAACTCGGCGGCAGGGGAAGGCTCAATCACATCACAGCCTCCTCGCCAAGCCAAGAGGATCCAGATTACATAAAATGGTCACAACGGGATTCTTTAGTAATCTCGTGGATAATTGGAAATATAGAACCAGAATTGCAAAATCAATTCTTGGATTACCCTACCTCGAGAGATTTGTGGAAAGGGATCGAAATATTATACGTCGGGACCAAAGACGGACTCCAAGTTTTTGACCTCATGGTCAAAGCAAACAAAATCCAGCAAGGAAGAGATCCAATCGAAATATACTATAGCAAACTTACCGGAATCTGGAAGGAGATTGACAGACCTTCACCAAATCCGATGAACAGTCCAGAAGACAAAACGACTTACAATCAAATAACCCAGCAAAACCGATTGTATCAGTTCTTAGCAGGGGTAGATGAAACACTTGATAAGGATCGATGGGATATTCTCAATCGTGACCCTCTTCCAACACCAGAGGAGGAATTTGCAATAATAAGAAGAGAGATAAACCAGCGAGGGATTATGAGCACCGAACCACCAAAACCCTCACAAATAGAATCATCGGGAATTGGTGGTGGGTTTACTGTAAGGGGAAGAAAGGAGAAACCCAATTTCCGTCGAGATGATGAGAAATCAGGACTCAGATGCACCCATTGTGGGGGTGCGAGACACACCAAGAAGGGGTGTTTCGAGATTATCGGCTACCCAGAATGGTGGGGAGATCGAAAGAAGAAAGGAGAGAGGAAGAGCATGGCGGCTGTGGGTACCAGTGAGGCACCAGCAACAGGCGAAGAGCACGGAGGAACGGCAGGCAGCTATGGAGCCTCCCTCTCTGCGTCAGGTATGACAGAGAAAGCAAAGGAGGAAGGTATGGCTTTTGGTTTCCAAGGATCAAATTTATATGGCTCAAATTCTCTTGTTTGCCCTAATTCCACACGTAAACCTAAGTGCTCAAGCCCATTTTGTTTTAGGCCCAATACAAATATCAATTCTATCGCACAAACCGTGAAACATGAAAATAAAACCAACTCATACCATGTAGGACTAGTTTGTAAATCGAATAAAAATCCCAGATGGATTTTTGATTGTGGAGCAACTGACACTATGATATTTGATTCCAGTGACCTTGAAACTATTCTCCCACCGGGAAAAAATAACGTACAAACAGCCAATGGAGAGGTAGTTAAAACAGAGGGGTTGGGTGTTATAAAGATTTCAGATAACATCAAATTATCAAATTGCCTTTTCATACCAAACTTATCCCACAAGTTACTTTCCGTTAGCCAATTGACAAAAGAATTAAACTGTATTGTTAACATAAATTCTTCTGGTTGTACTGTCCAGGATGCTCGGACAGGGGAGATTATTGGGTATGGTACTGAGGAGGGAGGACTATATTATGTTACTCAGATGTCTCACCAGGGTAAAGCAATGCTTGTTCGCGGGACAGTTGAACAACAGCTTTGGATGTGGCATAAGCGACTAGGTCATCCGTCTTTAGGATACCTTAAGAAACTCTTCCCTAATCTTTCTAGTTCAAATGTTCCTTTTGATTGTGAAGCTTGTATCCTTGCTAAGAGTCATAAGCATTTTTATCCGAACAGTGATAGTAGAACTGATAAACCTTTTGTTTTAATTCATTCGGATGTGTGGGGACCAGCTCCCGCGTTCAATAATCATGGTTTTTTTTATATTATGTTACATTTATTGATGATTGCACTAGAATGAGTTGGGTGTATTTCCTTAGAAACAAATCTGATGTCTATAAGACTTTTGTCTCTTTCTATAAAATGGCACAAACACAATTCCAAACCCAAATTAGAATTCTTCGATCTGATAATGGTACTGAGTATAAGAATATCGACATGAGCCTTTTTAATGACACAAATGGCCTTATCCACCAAACCACATGTTGTGATACCCTACAACAAAACGGGGTAGCAGAAAGAAAAAACCGAACTCTATTGGAAATGACCCGGGCCATAATGATCGAATCCGCTGTCCCTGCTTATTACTGGCCTGAAGCCGTCGCCACAGCCACTTACCTTACCAATCGCCTTCCTATAAAGAGCCTAAATTTTTCTACCCCGTTAGATACCCTAAAAACTCATACTAATATTCCTTCTACTCATTCATTACCACCTCGGGTCTTTGGTTGTGTTGTGTATGTTCATTTGCCTAAACGAGAGAGGAATAAACTTGAACCATGGGCTGTTAAGTGTGTCTTTGTGGGATATGGGATTACTCAAAAAGGATACCGCTGTTTCAACCCAATTACTAAACGATTATATATTACCATGGATTGTGATTTTGTTGAAACAGAATTCTATTACCACCACCTTCCATCTAAGGGGGAGACACCTAATGAGGATATAGATCTAAGTTGGTTAGTCTACCCAAAACTGAGTGATCTCGACCCAAAAGAACAAGGAGGTGATACCACGAAGGCAACTGATAACATTATACAGTCTGATTTCACCAATATTGTGCTTGATTCTACTGTGTCTGAGTCTCCAGTTCAGAAAGACATTGAGGTACGTAATTTAGACTTGGGCCATATTAATGATTCTTGGACACCTGAACCTGCTGATATACCTTCTGACAGTGAAAATGTAGATTCTGTTGATATACCTTCTGATAGTGAAAATGTAGAATCCCACACATATCAATCAATGGGTTCTAGGTATGAACTGCCACCTAGGAGCACAAGGGGTATTCCCCCAAAGAGGTATGATCCAGAGTTTGAGTCTCAACATTCAAAATATCCTGTGAACAAGGCAAGGGAAGGTAACTTGTCTATACAAGCAAAAAACTTCAATACAGCTCTTTACTCAAAAGATATTCCCAATACAACAGAAGAGGCATTGAGGAATGAAAACTGGAGATCAGCCGTGGAAGACGAAATAAATGCACTAATCCAGAACAACACTTGGGAAAAGTGCACATTACCCTCTGGAAAAAGACCTGTTGGCTGTAAGTGGGTCTTTACAAATAAGCACAAAGCAGATGGCAGCATTGAGAGATATAAGGCGAGGCTGGTAGCAAAAGGGTATACACAGACTCATGGGATAGACTATGATGAGACCTTCTCTCCAGTAGCAAACTTCAACACCATTAGAGTTCTTTTCTCGATTGCAGCAAACAGAGACTGGCCCTTGTATCAGTTTGATGTAAAAAATGCATTTCTTCATGGAGACCTGTCTAATGAGGTATATATGGAAGCTCCACCAGGTTTCTCGCATGGTTTTGGTAAAGGTGAAGGGTGCAGACTAAAAAAAGCTCTTTATGGGTTGAAGCAGTCACCAAGGGCATGGTTCGGAAGGTTCACTATGGCAATGAAGAAATTTGGGTACAAACAGAGTAATGCAGATCATACCCTGTTCCTAAAGAGAAGAGGCACGAGAGTAACCTGTCTTATCATATATGTTGATGATATGATTATAACAGGAGATGACAAAAAAGAAATAGAACAGTTGAAGAGCAAGTTGTTCAAAGAATTTGAAATGAAAAATCTCGGAAGTCTGAAATATTTTCTGGGAATAGAAGTGCTTAGATCAAGAAGGTGAATTTTTATATCACAGAGGAAATACATCTTAGACCTCTTGATAGAGACAGGTATGATTGACTGCAAACCTGCTGATACTCCTATGGTGATGAATCATAGACTCCAGATCTTTGAGAATGCTGAGTTGACAAACCAAACTCAGTACCAGAAGCTTGTTGGGAAACTGATATACTTGTCCTATACCCGACCAGATTTAGCCTATGCTGTGGGAGTAGTTAGTAGGTTCATGCACAAGCCTCAGAAACAACATCTTGATGTTGTATACCGAATTCTGCGATATTTGAAGGGAACTGCTGGAAAAGGGGTTTTGTATAGAAATCATGGACACCTAAATCTACATGCCTTCACAGATGCAGATTGGGGAGCAGACCGTGATAGTAGGAAATCTAATTCTGGTTACTTTGCCCTTGTGGGAGGGAACTTAGTCTCCTGGAAGAGCAAACTACAAAAGGTAGTAGCTATGTACAGTGTTGAAGCAGAGTTCAGGGGAATTGCGAAAGGTATCACTGAAGTTCTTTGGCTCAGAAAACTCTTAAAGGAACTTGGGTATAACCCCAAGAAAAGTTGTGAGTTGTACTGTGATAATATGGCAGCCATACGAATATCTGAGAATCCAGTGCAACATGACCGAACTAAACATGTAGAGATAGACAGGCATTTCATTAAAGATCATCTAGACGAAAAAGTAGTAACTCTATCCTTTGTTCAGTCAGAAGATCAACTAGCCGATATTTTAACAAAAGTTGTTTCCACACAAGTATTTAATCAAGTGTTGAGCAAGTTGGATGTTAGGGATGCTACCATTCAACTTGAGGGGGAGTGTTAGAAAGTCCTTTAGAATTTATCTGTTTGGAACATCAATCATCTCCAATTTATTAGTGTAATTAGAGCCTAATTAAACATTCTGTGTATAAATATTGTTTTAATTACCTCATAATATACAAGAAAAAAAATCTCAAGAATTATACTGTATTTTTAGCTGTTTCCCTTGAATATCCCTAACATGTTAAAAATCAAACTATATTGACGTATATGACAAATCATTTTGTGAATTAGCTAATAAATTGAAGTTAGTATTATTCTAGGAAAAAAAACCCCGCACTAAGTTGGTGTTATTCATGATTAATTAAAATTTAGTGTTATTGTAGGAAAATTAACATAAGTTTATATTATTTACAATAAATTTTCCTATATATTATAGATAAAAAAAAATGGAGAAATAATTGAGCTAGACTAAAACAGTCCTAATTAAGCCAAATTAATTATTATGGTTCATACGAAAAGATTATTATATGATCACTTGTAATTAATTATTTAATTGAATGTTATTCTTGTAGTTTACTGAACATTAACGTTTATAAAAAATTTGTTTTAAAACTTAATATTCAAAAAAGGATTAGTATCCAATGATTAATAAATATTTTCAATCTATAAATTAAAGAAAACAAATTAGAAGATAATTCTCAAAAATTAACAAAGTATATATTATACGCTCACATAGGATTCATTCAACAATTTGATGTTATTTCATTAATCAATTTGTAATTAATACTTATTGAGGATTAATATTAAGTAATAAGTTAAACATTTTCAATCATTGTATATATGGTGAAAGTTGATTAAAATTCAAAAAAATATATTCGAATTTAACAAATAACGACAAGATCTTGTGCATTTAGTTATTTGATTGGATATTATTTCATTATTTAATTTATTAAATATTCAAAAAATATTAACACGATATTATAAAGTGAAAAAAGTATTTTCAATGATAAGCAAATAAAAATTGATGATCATGGTTATTATTGGATCATTTGTGATATTGATTATTAATTGGATAATATTTTAATTAAAAGGGAAAAATATTCTACAAATATATAAATGCCAAAGAGCCACAAGTTACACAGAGAAGCAATCAACTTTAAGCTGTTTTCAACCAAACAAAAAACTTTTATATATCTTACATCAATATTTTTTTTTCATTAAGGATCTAATTGAATAACATGGCTGGAAATAAGTCATTTTTGCCTATTATGTTGGTTCTACTAGTTTTTTGTTTTCTTTTTTTTTTTTTGTTTTGAGAAATGGTTACAATTACTAATTTTGTTTTTCATGTTTCATTATAGGTCACATTGTAGCTATTCTTCATCTAGATACACAAGGTAATTTTTTTTGATACCGATTTTCATTGTTTTTCACATTTTTCGGGTTAAATGATGTTGTTTATTATTTATAGTTTAAATGTGATTTTATATAAAATGTATTAGTTGTTAAAATTATATTTGTCCAAGTTTATATTAGTAGTATGTTAATTATTTTGTTTTATATGTATGAATATTAATATGAAAGTTAATTAATTAGTTCTCCAAATTTATGAATGTGGTTTTATTTTTATTGTATTTATATGATGTTAGTATTAGTTGTTAGTATCAATGTTAATAATGGTTATTAGAATAAATATAATTTGGACTATTTAAAAAAAGTTGTATTATTATTAGAGTTAATTAGGGTTAAAACGATGTTGTTAATAGAATATAAATATTTTTTGATCAATTTATAGATTATGAAGGTTAATTATTGTAAATTAGGGTTAAATGTTTGATTATTACTTAATTTTGTGGTTAATTAGGGTTAAGTATATATGTTAAAAAGTGATTATTAATTTTATTTTGAATTAATTAATCACACTGAGGAAGACAAAAG
>NC_080054.1:9294175-9304175 GCF_026212465.1 Amaranthus tricolor
CCTACTTTACGCGCGAAATTGACAAATAAAAACGCGAAATTGACAGCATCAAACTAGTGACCAGACCACCTTGCACGACACGTGGAGACCAAACCTATGCATCCAGGACCTAGGCTAAAGTGGAAATGGAATCTTGGTACTTGGATCTAGCTATCAAGGTCCTAAAACCATTCTAACAATCCCCGTGGACTCCTAGAAGATGAGCCGAAGGAGGGCTGGTTGACAGTTTGCTAGCTCAGAATTATGTTTAAGTGTTTGTGGTTGTTTCGTGTTCTTTTCATGATCATTTGTAGTTTTTGACTGTGTCATTAATCAAAGCTTACGCACAACATTAATCCTTGCATAACCAAGGCCTTAATCAGCCCCGGTTTCGCATCAAAACCATGTTTGAGTACTTTACGCGCGAAATTCACAAAAACGCTAAAAAACGCATAAAATCGCAACTTAACTTCTAATTTCTAGCATATGACTATTATTATCAAGTATAACCATTTCAACACAATAATATATGCCAAATAGTGTTGTGTACCAAGTTTCGTGCATAACAAACCATGTTTGAGCTACTTTACGCGCGGAATTGACAAAAACGCTTAAAAACGGATAAAATCGCAACTTAACTTCTAATTTCTAGCATATGACTATTATTATCAAGTCTAACCATTTCAACACAATAATATATTCCAAATAGTTTTGTGTGCCAAGTTTCGTGCATAACAAACCATGTTTGACCTACTTTACGCGCGAAATTAACAAATAAAAACGCGAAATTGACCGCATCAAACTAGTGACCAGACCACCTTGCACGACACGTGGTGACCAAACCTATGCATCCAGGACCTAGGCTAAAGTGGAAATGGAATCTTGGTACTTGGATCTAGCTATCAAGGTCCCAAAACCATTCTAACAATCCCCGTGGACTCCTAGAAGCTGAGCCGAAGGAGGGCTGGTCGACAGTTTGCTAGATCAGAATTATGTTTAAGTGTTTGTGGTTGTTTCGTGTTCTTTTCATGATCATTTGTAGTTTTTGACTGTGTCATTAATCAAAGCTTACGCATAACATTAATCCTTGCATAACCAAGGCCTTAATCAGCCCCGGTTTCGCATCAAAACCATGTTTGAGTACTTTACGCGCGAAATTCACAAAAACGCTTACAAACGCATAAAATCGCAACTTAACTTCTAATTTCTAGCATATGACTATTATTATCAAGTATAACCATTTCAACACAATAATATATGCCAAATAGTGTTGTGTACCAAGTTTCGTGCATAACAAACCATGTTTGAGCTACTTTACGCGCGGAATTGACAAAAACGCTTAAAAACGGATAAAATCGCAACTTAACTTCTAATTTCTAGCATATGACTATTATTATCAAGTCTAACCATTTCAACACAATAATATATGCCAAATAGTGTTGTGTGCCAAGTTTCGTGCATAACAAACCATGTTTGACCTACTTTACGCGCGAAATTGACAAATAAAAACGCGAAATTGACAGCATCAAACTAGTGACCAGACCACCTTGCACGACACGTGGTGACCAAACCTATGCATCCAGGACCTAGGCTAAAGTGGAAATGGAATCTTGGTACTTGGATCTAGCTATCAAGGTCCCAAAACCATTCTAACAATCCCCGTGGACTCCTAGAAGCTGAGCCGAAGGAGGGCTGGTCGACAGTTTGCTAGATCAGAATTATGTTTAAGTGTTTGTGGTTGTTTCGTGTTCTTTTCATGATCATTTGTAGTTTTTGACTGTGTCATTAATCAAAGCTTACGCACAACATTAATCCTTGCATAACCAAGGCCTTAATGAGCCCCGGTTTCGCATCAAAACCATGTTTGAGTACTTTACGCGCGAAATTCACAAAAACGCTTAAAAACGCATAAAATCGCAACTTAACTTCTAATTTCTAGCATATGACTATTATTATCAAGTATAACCATTTCAACACAATAATATATGCCAAATAGTGTTGTGTACCAAGTTTCGTGCATAACAAACCATGTTTGAGCTACTTTACGCGCGGAATGGACAAAAACGCTTAAAAACGCATAAAATCGCAACTTAACTTCTAATTTCTAGCATATGACTATTATTATCAAGTCTAACCATTTCAACACAATAATATATGCCAAATAGTGTTGTGTGCCAAGTTTCGTGCATAACAAACCATGTTTGACCTGCTTTACGCGCGAAATTGACAAATAAAAACGCGAAATTGACAGCATCAAACTAGTGACCAGACCACCTTGCACGACACGTGGTGACCAAACCTATGCATCCAGGACCTAGGCTAAAGTGGAAATGGAATCTTGGTACTTGGATCTAGCTATCAAGGTCCTAAAACCATTCTAACAATCCCCGTGGACTCCTAGAAGCTGAGTCGAAGGAGGGCTGGTCGACAGTTTGCTAGATCAGAATTATGTTTAAGTGTTTGTGGTTGTTTCGTGTTCGTTTCATGATCATTTGTAGTTTTTGACTGTGTCATTAATCAAAGCTTACGCACAACATTAATCCTTGCATAACCAAGGCCTTAATCAGCCCCGGTTTCGCATCAAAACCATGTTTGAGTACTTTACGCGCGAAATTCACAAAAACGCTTAAAAACGCATAAAATCGCAACTTAACTTCTAATTTCTAGCATATGACTATTATTATCAAGTATAACCATTTCAACACAATAATATATGCCAAATAGTGTTGTGTACCAAGTTTCGTGCATAACAAACCATGTTTGACCTACTTTACGCGCGGAATGGACAAAAACGCTTAAAAACGCATAAAATCGCAACTTAACTTCTGATTTCTAGCATATGACTATTATTATCAAGTCTAACCATTTCAACACAATAATATATGCCAAATAGTGTTGTGTGCCAAGTTTCGTGCATAACAAACCTTGTTTGACCTACTTTACGCGCGAAATTGACAAATAAAAACGCGAAATTGACAGCATCAAACTAGTGACCAGACCACCTTGCACGACACGTGGAGACCAAACCTATGCATCCAGGACCTAGGCTAAAGTGGAAATGGAATCTTGGTACTTGGATCTAGCTATCAAGGTCCTAAAACCATTCTAACAATCCCCGTGGACTCCTAGAAGCTGAGCCGAAGGAGGGCTGGTCGACAGTTTGCTAGATCAGAATTATGTTTAAGTGTTTGTGGTTGTTTCGTGTTCTTTTCATGATCATTTGACCAAACCTATACAAAACCCATAAAATCGAATTTGTGTACCTTTCTTGCTATCCATTTTGGAAATGTGGCTCTGGATGTAGATCCCATTTGTCCACGCACTCTTTTCATTGCGCTGAAACGCATGGGAAAAGTAATACCATTTATATATATATATAACACTTAATTAAATCAAATTGGTAAAATAATTAATATTACGTACGCATTCAACAATGCTTTGAATCTTGTGTTGCGAGGTAGGCTGTTAGGTTTTTGTAATTAGTCGAAGACGTGCACGGTGTTCGTTAAAGGACATATGATCAGAAGTATCCAATGCAAACTACAAACACAAATTTAAAATCAAAAAATTAGAGATTAGGTGACTTTAAAAATCAAAAGATAAGTTCAATTTCAAAAATAAAACTTACTCTTCCCAATATGGAGCCAGAATGAATGTGTGTTTACATGCAAGGGAATTAGTCAAAGCAGTCTCAATGTATGCTCTGACGACATCTGGATCATTTCTACATTTACTACCCGAAATCGTCTCCGGACAAAACCATCCAATTTTTATTGGAGGTTCGCAAGAATTTACCTCCTCGTAAACCGCACTAAACTCACAAATAAGAGAATTTTGTTAGTAATTCGGTCATTAAAACAATTAAACAACAATGCCTAACTTGTAAGATAATGAACATCACCTCATGTAGACATGGAAAAGAGCTACGTTCAGCATCTCTCCTCTCAAAAATTGCCCGATGTCACTAGGACCAATAATTACATACGGGTTTTCTGAAAAGCAGTATTGCTCCTTCAGCAGGGGCAACATGATTGGGTCCTCCTCACCTATGCGAGATGCACAATAATGCAGCCATTTGCAATCTTGAGAGAGATCTTTTAGCTCCTCATCAGTCAAAATTGGAGTGCTTGGCATCGACTTTGACCCAGTCGACACCTTTGCTGAGGAACCGACCTCTCTACAAGATCCCTTTGGACTCTTTTGCTATTTCAATTTATAAATAAAAATTAAATTAGTGTGAGCATGCAATTAAAAAATAAAAATAAATAAGGTACAAATGATTCTTACCGTGTTAGTGAATCGGACCCAAGCATATGGCCATGTGCCGAAACTACCTAGGGCGTCTGATAGTTTCTCAAGGCTCCATGCTGGCATTGGAATTGGGAGTGAGAAATCTTCAAACCCCTTTACAATAGTCTCCACGGCCACACTGATGTGGCCACTTGTAACAGGCACTGAATGCACTGTTTGGCCCTCTTTATTTGGCTGTGCTATACCATATGCAACCTCAGTTAAGTCGCCATCACTAGCAACACCTAACTGAGGCAGCAAAAGAGAACAAGGAGTCGCCTCCTGAAAATTGTGTCGTTTAGTATAATAAGCATCATAATAAAATTTTAATTACGCGTTGCAATTTAAATTAATAAGTGCTTATATATTTAAATACTATGTACCTGTAGCATTGGCACCGGAGTTGGCTCCGGATTTTGAGCAACGACGGTATTAGTAAAGAGCTGGGGTGCTACGGGGGTAATGGGCTCGGGTGTTGGCTCGACCAAAGCGTCAGAATCCCCATGTTGACTTCCCTGATCCTCGACAATCAGGTTTGCCAAGTCCACAATGGGTGCACCCATCTTTTGCAACACGGTGGCCAACTTCGCGAGAACGTCCTTCGTAATCTCCGCTCGGAGGGTTGCTGCTTCTTCCCGCAGTGCCGTTCGGGATTGAGTAGCAACACACTCTTTGCCGAATGCCTTCTGTAACCCCACGCGGACGCCTCCTTTTCCGACTACCCGCCCACTGTGGTCTTTCCCTAAGACCATATGCAATGCGTCAACATTGCCTTTTGGGGTGAACTCCCCCGTAGCTTCTTTTTCCTTCCAGCCCATCTGTTCAAATAAAAAGTGACATATATAGTAATTAGTATAAGTACATCAAAGCCAAAGAATACAAAACAAATGAAGAATATACTTAATAATTTCAAAACTCACCACAGCATCAGCAACCTTCTTCATTCCCGGATCATTAATGGTAAATTTACCACTTGCATCTCGGGAATGAAGCCCGCAATACCAATCACGCACCCGATCTCCAACAAGAGTATTTACGGATGCGGAGGTAGTCGTAGATGAGGGTGTGGATGAACTTTGATTGGGGTATAAACCCGCATCCACCCACTCTTTTCGGACCTCATCGTACGTTTTCTGGCCTAAGCGATGGTAAAACTTCCTTTTGCTTGCAGAATCTGAAGCTTTACCACGCTTTTCCTAATTAATCAATAGAAATCGAATGTCATGTATAAGTTTAATGACTGAATCAAAAGAATTAAATTCAAATTGGTAAACTATAATATAATATGAAATACTTACAACTTCTATGGGAGTTGTTCTTTTGGCAACAAAGGCCTCCCAATCCCTCTTCGATATGTGACCCCATATTTCGTAGGGCATCTTCGAAGGTGCTTGCTCTCCACCTTCGTTCCCCGTTTTGACCTTTTTGGTCGTACGGGCATGGGTCTTCGTAATCCAGCCAGTTACTAGCTTGGATTTGAAATCTCTGAATCTTTCAGCAACAGCTGAAAGAAACACATTCTTCTTGTCCTCATCGCTCTCGATGTGGAAAAGATTCTACAAAAAAAATTTATATTTGTTACTGTCAATTAAATTAATTTTAAAATGAAACTAAATGAGTAAAAATAGTAAAGTTGCTTACCACAGTATCATTCCATAGAGAGTTTTTCAAACCCTCTGGAACCTCGTTCCATGCGTGCAATATGGAAATCTTGCGGATACATAGGCCCACTTGTTTTCCATATTGCCTACGCCATTTTCCGCAGGGTTGACCCAATGCATTGTATTCCAAATGCATTGGTTCCGTGACTTTGAGGTTTTTCGTAGGACCTCGCCCTTTTCTTTTCTTACTCGTAGTGGGAGCATCCACTAGTGGGGCGTCTTCAGTCTCAAAATCATTGTCTAGAGGTGGAGCGTCTTCAGCCATACGCTCGAATCTCACAATTTGGTCCTCTTCACTGTCGTAACTACGATGCTCATTATCCGAGGTCTCAATCTCGGGGACAATTTCGTCTCTGAATAGATGCATTATATATCAGTACCTGAAAGAGTATGAATAGAAATATATTAGAACATAAGCTAAGTAATATTAAGAATATGACTATGATTTACAATTCTAATACGTACGTTCAACACAATAATATATAACAAATAAGTGTTCTGTGCAAAGTTTCATGCAAAACAAACCAAGTGCCAAAAAAACTTTTATATGACTATTAAATTCATACCTTGTGAATCACTTAATTCAAATGTATTCCTTCCGTGTGATCTACACGCATATAACCAACATCTACATCATCTTGATCCACTGATATTGGATTGATAAAGGGAGGGGAGTCTTCAAAAGCTTCATATTCTTCCTCATCCTCAACATCACCTATACCAAGAATGCTTGTTTTTCCCGGTACAACAATAGACCATTTTTTATCAGACGGGTCTACAATGTAGAATACTTGCTTGGCTTGTGTGGCTAGTATGAATGGCTCCTCACTATCACGCAAACGAGCTAAGTCTACAAGAGTGAATCCACAAGGGTCGTCATTTTTTATGCATCGTCGATTATTATCTACCTACTTACATTTGAAAAGACCAATATTGAAAGTAGAGTAGTCAAGCTCCCATATTTCATGTACCCGCCCGTAGTATACCAATTTAGCATCAACCGGCGCTTGATCCTTCGCACTCGCGTAAAATGTAGATGACGCCAAAATAGAAACCCCACTATTCTGTAGATACGATGACTTCTTGTCTTGACCCTCAGTCCAAAATGTGAAGCCATTGACATCGTAACCCTCATATTTGTTGACATTATCACGAGGACCAAAAGCTAACCACTTAACAATTTCAGATACACCCTTGAGTTCTTCGGATATTACTCGATTATGAAACCAATTAATAAACGTCTTGTTATGCAAATGCATCAATGCCCTATCCCCTTTAGAAGGATGTTTTGCGCGCAATATATCAAAATGCTCACTCAAAAAAGGATGAACTTCCGGAATATGATGCAACACATACAAGTGTGCTTGTAGAAGGCTTTCTCGAGGAGGTGTGACCGATTTGGAGCCAATTGTTCCTTTTCCCTCAAGCCTTCCTTCATGTCTAGAGGTGGGAAGTCCAATAGGCTTTGCCATGGCCAAATACTCGGCTATAAAGTTACTAATCTCATCGCTCACAGTGCCTTGAATCATACTCCCCTCGGGTTGTGCTGGATTCCTCACCTTGTTTTGTAAAACACCCATGTGTCTTTCAAAAGGATAACACCACCTTAAAAAAGCTGGAACCAAAAGTTTGATCTCACGAACGAGATGGACAATAAGATGAACCATTATGTCAAAGAAAGAAGGTGGAAAATACATCTCAAACTTGCATAAAGTTACAATCACGTCGAGTTGAAGTGCATCAAGTTTAAAGGGATCAAGAACTTTACTACAAATTGTGTTGAAGAACGAACATAGTTCGGTAATAGCATATCTCACATGTTTTGGCAGTATTCCACGGATTGCAATTGGTAAGAACACTTGCATCATTACATGGCAATCGTGAGATTTCATGCTTCCCAACTTCAGCTCACCATTTAGGCTAACAAATCTCTTCATGTTGGATGAGTACCCAGACGGAACCTTAATGCCATATAAACACTCACAAAATGTCCGCTTCTCTGCTTTGGACAATGTGTAGCAAGCTGGAGGCAAATAAACTTTGTCATTAAGCATCTTCTTCTTATTGTCACCAACTTCATCATCAGCTCTATTTCTTTTCTTACTCACCTTAACATGTGCCCACAACTCCGGACGAAGACCCTTACATTCAAACCAATCTCGCACGGCCCTAACATCTTTTGTCTTACCCGGAATGTTCATGAGAGTCCCGAGTATGGCATCGCATACATTTTTCTCTATATGCATAACGTCAAGACAATGCCTAACCTGTAGATCTCTCCAATATGGAAGCTTCCAAAAGATTGATTCTTTTTTCCATAATCGGCCTTCACCTCCTTGCACTTGCCCCGTTTTACCAAATACAGTCTCAACTCCCTTAACCTGTTCATAAACCTCATAACCGGTCAACGGTCGACGAGCTACACGGTCCTCAACCTCCCCATTGAACAACTTCTTCTTCTTACGATATTGGTGGTCTCGTGGGAGGAACTTTCGATGGTGCATGAATACGTGTTTGCACTTAGGAATCCACATGGATTCCATGTCATCGATACATATCGGGCATGCTTTCTTCCCTTTGTTCTTATACCCCGATAAGTTGCCATATGCCGGAAAATCATTAACGGTGCATAAAAGCATTGCACGCAAGGTGAACTCCTCATTAGCATATGCATCAAACACTGAAACGCCTTCATCCCACATCTTTCTCAAATCCTCAACGAGAGGTGCAAGATACACATCTATGTCATTGCCAGGTTGTTTAGGACCCGAGATAAGAAGCGAAAGCATTATGTACTTACGCTTCATACACAACCAAGGTGGCAAATTATAGATCACTAAAAGTACCGGCCAAGTACTATGTTGAGAACTAAGATTGCCGAACGGGTTCATTCCATCCGTACACAGTCCGAGCCTTAAATTACGAACCTCATCCCCAAAAGTCTTATGCAACCTATCAATACTCTTCCACTCCGGAGAATCAGATGGATGTGTGAGCAAGTGACCTTTCTTCACCCTATCTGCATGCCACCTCAAATTTAACGCATCTTTCTTTATAGAAAACAAGCGCTTGAATCTAGGTATTATTGCAAGATACCACAATACCTTAGCCGGGGGCCCTTTAGCATCCCGAGCCCCTTTACGCTTGTAGCGCGATAACCCACACCTAGGACACTCTTCTAAGTTCTCGTTTTCATTCCGATACAACACACAATCATTCGGACACGCATGAATCTTCTGGTACTCTAAGCCGAAAGGACACATGAGTTTTTTGGCATAATATGTCGACTTTGGAAGTTCATTTCCCTCAGGAAGCAACTCACCTAACGCTTCTAATAACATTGTGAAACTAGCGTCACTCCAATTGAACTTTGACTTAATGTTGAAAATTGTCAACACTGTTGTTTGTTTGGTGAACTTTGTACATCCAGGGTACAAAGGCTTTTGAGAAGCCTCTGTCAACAAGTCAAAAACACGAGGACGTTTTCCTAACTCATCCTCGAGTCCCTCCATCATCTCATCAACACGATCCACATCCTCATCGACATTCTCTTCATCTGTCTCATACCCATCAACATGATCTACTACATCCTCATTGACATCGGCCACATTATTGACGTCCTCAACAACACTTTTCTCTTTGTAAACTCCCTCCTCAGCATGCCAAACCCAAACATGATATTGAGGCCTAAACCCACGTCGAAGTATGTGCTCCCTAAGGATATCAACACTATCTACCTTTGAACATTGCCACAACTGACACATGGGCAATAAAAACCAACTCCCCCCGTCCTAACTTGATGTTCAACCGCAATACTACAAAATTCTAATACGCCATCAATAAATTCCGACGATTCAATGCTTCCATACATCCAAGAACGATCGTTTGTCATCCTAATTAGTGTGATTAATTGATTCAAAACAAAACAATAATTAATAATATTCATATAGAAACAATAAAAATTAATAATTAATAATGTTTTTTAAGATTGTTAATGATGACTTCAATTATACTATAAAAATTGATCATTTTAAACTTGTAGGTGATTACTTTATAACTATAATTATTGG